>NW_027369655.1:0-41146 GCF_046119375.1 Phyllobates terribilis | reverse complement strand
TCTTTGAATCTTCTTTATCATGCTAGGATTAGCAGGAAAAAGCAAAAAATTTCAGAATTGCACCGTGCAATGTGGAGATATTACTGTTTGTGCATTTACAATATTCATTGATTTTTGCCATTGAAAAACGTCCAGAAATGTTTGAAGCTACTGACTGAATGAAAGGAGCTGGCATCTCACTCTCTTTGAATCTTCTTTATCATGCTAGGATTAACAGGAAAAAGCAAAAAATTTCAGAATAGCACCTTGCAATGTGGAGATATTACTGTTTGTGCATTTACAATATTCATTGATTTTTGCCATTGAAAAACATGTTTTTCATATACCAGAAATGTTTGAAGCTACTGACTGAATGAAAGGAGCTGGCATCTCACTCTCTTTGAATCTTCTTTATCATGCTAGGATTAGCAGGAAAAAGCTAAAAATTTCAGAATTGCACCTTGCAATGTGGAGATATTACTGTTTGTGCATTTACAATATTCATTGATTTTTGCCATTGAAAAACATGTTTTTCATATACCAGAAATGTTTGAAGCTACTGACTGAATGAAAGGAGCTGGCATCTCACTCTCTTTGAATCTTCTTTATCATGCTAGGATTAACAGGAAAAAGCTAAAAATTTCAGAATTGCACCGTGCAATGTGGAGATATTACTGTTTGTGCATTTACAATATTCATTGATTTTTGCCATTGAAAAACATGTTTTTCATATACCAGAAATGTTTGAAGCTACTGACTGAATGAAAGGAGCTGGCATCTCACTCTCTTTGAATCTTCTTTATCATGCTAGGATTAACAGGAAAAAGCTAAAAATTTCAGAATTGCACCGTGCAATGTGGAGATATTACTGTTTGTGCATTTACAATATTCATTGATTTTTGCCATTGAAAAACATGTTTTTCATATACCAGAAATGTTTGAAGCTACTGACTGAATGAAAGGAGCTGGCATCTCACTCTCTTTGAATCTTCTTTATCATGCTAGGATTAGCAGGAAAAAGCTAAAAATTTCAGAATTGCACCTTGCAATGTGGAGATATTACTGTTTGTGCATTTACAATATTCATTGATTTTTGCCATTGAAAAACGTCCAGAAATGTTTGAAGCTACTGACTGAATGAAAGGAGCTGGCATCTCACTCTCTTTGAATCTTCTTTATCATGCTAGGATTAACAGGAAAAAGCTAAAAATTTCAGAATTGCACCTTGCAATGTGGAGATATTACTGTTTGTGCATTTACAATATTCATTGATTTTTGCCATTGAAAAACATGTTTTTCATATACCAGAAATGTTTGAAGCTACTGACTGAATGAAAGGAGCTGGCATCTCACTCTCTCTGAATCTTCTTTATCATGCTAGGATTAACAGGAAAAAGCTAAAAATTTCAGAATTGCACCATGCAATGTGGAGATATTACTGTTTGTGCATTTACAATATTCATTGATTTTTGCCATTGAAAAACATGTTTTTCATATACCAGAAATGTTTGAAGCTACTGACTGAATGAAAGGAGCTGGCATCTCACTCTCTTTGAATCTTCTTTATCATGCTAGGATTAGCAGGAAAAAGCAAAAAATTTCAGAATTGCACCTTGCAATGTGGAGATATTACTGTTTGTGCATTTACAATATTCATTGATTTTTGCCATTGAAAAACGTCCAGAAATGTTTGAAGCTACTGACTGAATGAAAGGAGCTGGCATCTCACTCTCTTTGAATCTTCTTTATCATGCTAGGATTAACAGGAAAAAGCTAAAAATTTCAGAATTGCACCTTGCAATGTGGAGATATTACTGTTTGTGCATTTACAATATTCATTGATTTTTGCCTTTGAAAAACATGTTTTTCATATACCAGAAATGTTTGAAGCTACTGACTGAATGAAAGGAGCTGGCATCTCACTCTCTTTGAATCTTCTTTATCATGCTAGGATTAACAGGAAAAAGCTAAAAATTTCAGAATTGCACCTTGCAATGTGGAGATATTACTGTTTGTGCATTTACAATATTCATTGATTTTTGCCATTGAAAAACATGTTTTTCATATACCAGAAATGTTTGAAGCTACTGACTGAATGAAAGGAGATGGCATCTCACTCTCTTTGAATCTTCTTTATCATGCTAGGATTAACAGGAAAAAGCAAAAAATTTCAGAATTGCACCGTGCAATGTGGAGATATTACTGTTTGTGCATTTACAATATTCATTGATTTTTGCCATTGAAAAACATGTTTTTCATATACCAGAAATGTTTGAAGCTACTGACTGAATGAAAGGAGCTGGCATCTCACTCTCTTTGAATCTTCTTTATCATGCTAGGATTAGCAGGAAAAAGCAAAAAATTTCAGAATTGCACCGTGCAATGTGGAGATATTACTGTTTGTGCATTTACAATATTCATTGATTTTTGCCATTGAAAAACGTCCAGAAATGTTTGAAGCTACTGACTGAATGAAAGGAGCTGGCATCTCACTCTCTTTGAATCTTCTTTATCATGCTAGGATTAGCAGGAAAAAGCAAAAAATTTCAGAATTGCACCGTGCAATGTGGAGATATTACTGTTTGTGCATTTACAATATTCATTGATTTTTGCCATTGAAAAACATGTTTTTCATATACCAGAAATGTTTGAAGCTACTGACTGAATGAAAGGAGCTGGCATCTCACTCTCTTTGAATCTTCTTTATCATGCTAGGATTAACAGGAAAAAGCTAAAAATTTCAGAATTGCACCGTGCAATGTGGAGATATTACTGTTTGTGCATTTACTATATTCATTGATTTTTGCCATTGAAAAACATGTTTTTCATATACCAGAAATGTTTGAAGCTACTGACTGAATGAAAGGAGCTGGCATCTCACTCTCTTTGAATCTTCTTTATCATGCTAGGATTAGCAGGAAAAAGCAAAAAATTTCAGAATTGCACCTTGCAATGTGGAGATATTACTGTTTGTGCATTTACAATATTCATTGATTTTTGCCATTGAAAAACGTCCAGAAATGTTTGAAGCTACTGACTGAATGAAAGGAGCTGGCATCTCACTCTCTTTGAATCTTCTTTATCATGCTAGGATTAGCAGGAAAAAGCTAAAAATTTCAGAATTGCACCGTGCAATGTGGAGATATTACTGTTTGTGCATTTACAATATTCATTGATTTTTGCCATTGAAAAACATGTTTTTCATATACCAGAAATGTTTGAAGCTACTGACTGAATGAAAGGAGCTGGCATCTCACTCTCTTTGAATCTTCTTTATCATGCTAGGATTAGCAGGAAAAAGCAAAAAATTTCAGAATTGCACCTTGCAATGTGGAGATATTACTGTTTGTGCATTTACAATATTCATTGATTTTTGCCATTGAAAAACATGTTTTTCATATACCAGAAATGTTTGAAGCTACTGACTGAATGAAAGGAGCTGGCATCTCACTCTCTTTGAATCTTCTTTATCATGCTAGGATTAACAGGAAAAAGCTAAAAATTTCAGAATTGCACCGTGCAATGTGGAGATATTACTGTTTGTGCATTTACAATATTCATTGATTTTTGCCATTGAAAAACGTCCAGAAATGTTTGAAGCTACTGACTGAATGAAAGGAGCTGGCATCTCACTCTCTTTGAATCTTCTTTATCATGCTAGGATTAGCAGGAAAAAGCTAAAAATTTCAGAATTGCACCGTGCAATGTGGAGATATTACTGTTTGTGCATTTACAATATTCATTGATTTTTGCCATTGAAAAACATGTTTTTCATATACCAGAAATGTTTGAAGCTACTGACTGAATGAAAGGAGCTGGCATCTCACTCTCTTTGAATCTTCTTTATCATGCTAGGATTAGCAGGAAAAAGCAAAAAATTTCAGAATTGCACCGTGCAATGTGGAGATATTACTGTTTGTGCATTTACAATATTCATTGATTTTTGCCATTGAAAAACGTCCAGAAATGTTTGAAGCTACTGACTGAATGAAAGGAGCTGGCATCTCACTCTCTTTGAATCTTCTTTATCATGCTAGGATTAGCAGGAAAAAGCAAAAAATTTCAGAATTGCACCGTGCAATGTGGAGATATTACTGTTTGTGCATTTACAATATTCATTGATTTTTGCCATTGAAAAACATGTTTTTCATATACCAGAAATGTTTGAAGCTACTGACTGAATGAAAGGAGCTGGCATCTCACTCTCTTTGAATCTTCTTTATCATGCTAGGATTAACAGGAAAAAGCTAAAAATTTCAGAATTGCACCGTGCAATGTGGAGATATTACTGTTTGTGCATTTACAATATTCATTGATTTTTGCCATTGAAAAACATGTTTTTCATATACCAGAAATGTTTGAAGCTACTGACTGAATGAAAGGAGCTGGCATCTCACTCTCTTTGAATCTTCTTTATCATGCTAGGATTAGCAGGAAAAAGCAAAAAATTTCAGAATTGCACCTTGCAATGTGGAGATATTACTGTTTGTGCATTTACAATATTCATTGATTTTTGCCATTGAAAAACGTCCAGAAATGTTTGAAGCTACTGACTGAATGAAAGGAGCTGGCATCTCACTCTCTTTGAATCTTCTTTATCATGCTAGGATTAGCAGGAAAAAGCTAAAAATTTCAGAATTGCACCGTGCAATGTGGAGATATTACTGTTTGTGCATTTACAATATTCATTGATTTTTGCCATTGAAAAACATGTTTTTCATATACCAGAAATGTTTGAAGCTACTGACTGAATGAAAGGAGCTGGCATCTCACTCTCTTTGAATCTTCTTTATCATGCTAGGATTAGCAGGAAAAAGCAAAAAATTTCAGAATTGCACCTTGCAATGTGGAGATATTACTGTTTGTGCATTTACAATATTCATTGATTTTTGCCATTGAAAAACATGTTTTTCATATACCAGAAATGTTTGAAGCTACTGACTGAATGAAAGGAGCTGGCATCTCACTCTCTTTGAATCTTCTTTATCATGCTAGGATTAACAGGAAAAAGCTAAAAATTTCAGAATTGCACCGTGCAATGTGGAGATATTACTGTTTGTGCATTTACAATATTCATTGATTTTTGCCATTGAAAAACGTCCAGAAATGTTTGAAGCTACTGACTGAATGAAAGGAGCTGGCATCTCACTCTCTTTGAATCTTCTTTATCATGCTAGGATTAGCAGGAAAAAGCTAAAAATTTCAGAATTGCACCGTGCAATGTGGAGATATTACTGTTTGTGCATTTACAATATTCATTGATTTTTGCCATTGAAAAACATGTTTTTCATATACCAGAAATGTTTGAAGCTACTGACTGAATGAAAGGAGCTGGCATCTCACTCTCTTTGAATCTTCTTTATCATGCTAGGATTAGCAGGAAAAAGCAAAAAATTTCAGAATTGCACCGTGCAATGTGGAGATATTACTGTTTGTGCATTTACAATATTCATTGATTTTTGCCATTGAAAAACATGTTTTTCATATACCAGAAATGTTTGAAGCTACTGACTGAATGAAAGGAGCTGGCATCTCACTCTCTTTGAATCTTCTTTATCATGCTAGGATTAGCAGGAAAAAGCAAAAAATTTCAGAATTGCACCTTGCAATGTGGAGATATTACTGTTTGTGCATTTACAATATTCATTGATTTTTGCCATTGAAAAACATGTTTTTCATATACCAGAAATGTTTGAAGCTACTGACTGAATGAAAGGAGCTGGCATCTCACTCTCTTTGAATCTTCTTTATCATGCTAGGATTAGCAGGAAAAAGCAAAAAATTTCAGAATTGCACCGTGCAATGTGGAGATATTACTGTTTGTGCATTTACAATATTCATTGATTTTTGCCATTGAAAAACGTCCAGAAATGTTTGAAGCTACTGACTGAATGAAAGGAGCTGGCATCTCACTCTCTTTGAATCTTCTTTATCATGCTAGGATTAACAGGAAAAAGCAAAAAATTTCAGAATTGCACCTTGCAATGTGGAGATATTACTGTTTGTGCATTTACAATATTCATTGATTTTTGCCATTGAAAAACATGTTTTTCATATACCAGAAATGTTTGAAGCTACTGACTGAATGAAAGGAGCTGGCATCTCACTCTCTTTGAATCTTCTTTATCATGCTAGGATTAGCAGGAAAAAGCAAAAAATTTCAGAATTGCACCGTGCAATGTGGAGATATTACTGTTTGTGCATTTACAATATTCATTGATTTTTGCCATTGAAAAACATGTTTTTCATATACCAGAAATGTTTGAAGCTACTGACTGAATGAAAGGAGCTGGCATCTCACTCTCTTTGAATCTTCTTTATCATGCTAGGATTAGCAGGAAAAAGCAAAAAATTTCAGAATTGCACCTTGCAATGTGGAGATATTACTGTTTGTGCATTTACAATATTCATTGATTTTTGCCATTGAAAAACATGTTTTTCATATACCAGAAATGTTTGAAGCTACTGACTGAATGAAAGGAGCTGGCATCTCACTCTCTTTGAATCTTCTTTATCATGCTAGGATTAGCAGGAAAAAGCAAAAAATTTCAGAATTGCACCGTGCAATGTGGAGATATTACTGTTTGTGCATTTACAATATTCATTGATTTTTGCCATTGAAAAACATGTTTTTCATATACCAGAAATGTTTGAAGCTACTGACTGAATGAAAGGAGCTGGCATCTCACTCTCTTTGAATCTTCTTTATCATGCTAGGATTAGCAGGAAAAAGCAAAAAATTTCAGAATTGCACCTTGCAATGTGGAGATATTACTGTTTGTGCATTTACAATATTCATTGATTTTTGCCATTGAAAAACATGTTTTTCATATACCAGAAATGTTTGAAGCTACTGACTGAATGAAAGGAGCTGGCATCTCACTCTCTTTGAATCTTCTTTATCATGCTAGGATTAGCAGGAAAAAGCAAAAAATTTCAGAATTGCACCGTGCAATGTGGAGATATTACTGTTTGTGCATTTACAATATTCATTGATTTTTGCCATTGAAAAACGTCCAGAAATGTTTGAAGCTACTGACTGAATGAAAGGAGCTGGCATCTCACTCTCTTTGAATCTTCTTTATCATGCTAGGATTAGCAGGAAAAAGCAAAAAATTTCAGAATTGCACCGTGCAATGTGGAGATATTACTGTTTGTGCATTTACAATATTCATTGATTTTTGCCATTGAAAAACATGTTTTTCATATACCAGAAATGTTTGAAGCTACTGACTGAATGAAAGGAGCTGGCATCTCACTCTCTTTGAATCTTCTTTATCATGCTAGGATTAACAGGAAAAAGCTAAAAATTTCAGAATTGCACCGTGCAATGTGGAGATATTACTGTTTGTGCATTTACAATATTCATTGATTTTTGCCATTGAAAAACATGTTTTTCATATACCAGAAATGTTTGAAGCTACTGACTGAATGAAAGGAGCTGGCATCTCACTCTCTTTGAATCTTCTTTATCATGCTAGGATTAACAGGAAAAAGCTAAAAATTTCAGAATTGCACCGTGCAATGTGGAGATATTACTGTTTGTGCATTTACAATATTCATTGATTTTTGCCATTGAAAAACGTCCAGAAATGTTTGAAGCTACTGACTGAATGAAAGGAGCTGGCATCTCACTCTCTTTGAATCTTCTTTATCATGCTAGGATTAACAGGAAAAAGCTAAAAATTTCAGAATTGCACCTTGCAATGTGGAGATATTACTGTTTGTGCATTTACAATATTCATTGATTTTTGCCATTGAAAAACATGTTTTTCATATACCAGAAATGTTTGAAGCTACTGACTGAATGAAAGGAGCTGGCATCTCACTCTCTTTGAATCTTCTTTATCATGCTAGGATTAGCAGGAAAAAGCAAAAAATTTCAGAATTGCACCGTGCAATGTGGAGATATTACTGTTTGTGCATTTACAATATTCATTGATTTTTGCCATTGAAAAACATGTTTTTCATATACCAGAAATGTTTGAAGCTACTGACTGAATGAAAGGAGCTGGCATCTCACTCTCTTTGAATCTTCTTTATCATGCTAGGATTAGCAGGAAAAAGCTAAAAATTTCAGAATTGCACCGTGCAATGTGGAGATATTACTGTTTGTGCATTTACAATATTCATTGATTTTTGCCATTGAAAAACATGTTTTTCATATACCAGAAATGTTTGAAGCTACTGACTGAATGAAAGGAGCTGGCATCTCACTCTCTTTGAATCTTCTTTATCATGCTAGGATTAACAGGAAAAAGCTAAAAATTTCAGAATTGCACCGTGCAATGTGGAGATATTACTGTTTGTGCATTTACAATATTCATTGATTTTTGCCATTGAAAAACATGTTTTTCATATACCAGAAATGTTTGAAGCTACTGACTGAATGAAAGGAGCTGGCATCTCACTCTCTTTGAATCTTCTTTATCATGCTAGGATTAGCAGGAAAAAGCAAAAAATTTCAGAATTGCACCTTGCAATGTGGAGATATTACTGTTTGTGCATTTACAATATTCATTGATTTTTGCCATTGAAAAACATGTTTTTCATATACCAGAAATGTTTGAAGCTACTGACTGAATGAAAGGAGCTGGCATCTCACTCTCTTTGAATCTTCTTTATCATGCTAGGATTAGCAGGAAAAAGCAAAAAATTTCAGAATTGCACCGTGCAATGTGGAGATATTACTGTTTGTGCATTTACAATATTCATTGATTTTTGACATTGAAAAACATGTTTTTCATATACCAGAAATGTTTGAAGCTACTGACTGAATGAAAGGAGCTGGCATCTCACTCTCTTTGAATCTTCTTTATCATGCTAGGATTAGCAGGAAAAAGCAAAAAATTTCAGAATTGCACCTTGCAATGTGGAGATATTACTGTTTGTGCATTTACAATATTCATTGATTTTTGCCATTGAAAAACATGTTTTTCATATACCAGAAATGTTTGAAGCTACTGACTGAATGAAAGGAGCTGGCATCTCACTCTCTTTGAATCTTCTTTATCATGCTAGGATTAGCAGGAAAAAGCAAAAAATTTCAGAATTGCACCGTGCAATGTGGAGATATTACTGTTTGTGCATTTACAATATTCATTGATTTTTGCCATTGAAAAACGTCCAGAAATGTTTGAAGCTACTGACTGAATGAAAGGAGCTGGCATCTCACTCTCTTTGAATCTTCTTTATCATGCTAGGATTAGCAGGAAAAAGCAAAAAATTTCAGAATTGCACCGTGCAATGTGGAGATATTACTGTTTGTGCATTTACAATATTCATTGATTTTTGCCATTGAAAAACATGTTTTTCATATACCAGAAATGTTTGAAGCTACTGACTGAATGAAAGGAGCTGGCATCTCACTCTCTTTGAATCTTCTTTATCATGCTAGGATTAACAGGAAAAAGCTAAAAATTTCAGAATTGCACCGTGCAATGTGGAGATATTACTGTTTGTGCATTTACAATATTCATTGATTTTTGCCATTGAAAAACATGTTTTTCATATACCAGAAATGTTTGAAGCTACTGACTGAATGAAAGGAGCTGGCATCTCACTCTCTTTGAATCTTCTTTATCATGCTAGGATTAACAGGAAAAAGCTAAAAATTTCAGAATTGCACCGTGCAATGTGGAGATATTACTGTTTGTGCATTTACAATATTCATTGATTTTTGCCATTGAAAAACGTCCAGAAATGTTTGAAGCTACTGACTGAATGAAAGGAGCTGGCATCTCACTCTCTTTGAATCTTCTTTATCATGCTAGGATTAACAGGAAAAAGCTAAAAATTTCAGAATTGCACCTTGCAATGTGGAGATATTACTGTTTGTGCATTTACAATATTCATTGATTTTTTCCATTGAAAAACATGTTTTTCATATACCAGAAATGTTTGAAGCTACTGACTGAATGAAAGGAGCTGGCATCTCACTCTCTTTGAATCTTCTTTATCATGCTAGGATTAGCAGGAAAAAGCAAAAAATTTCAGAATTGCACCGTGCAATGTGGAGATATTACTGTTTGTGCATTTACAATATTCATTGATTTTTGCCATTGAAAAACATGTTTTTCATATACCAGAAATGTTTGAAGCTACTGACTGAATGAAAGTAGCTGGCATCTCACTCTCTTTGAATCTTCTTTATCATGCTAGGATTAACAGGAAAAAGCTAAAAATTTCAGAATTGCACCGTGCAATGTGGAGATATTACTGTTTGTGCATTTACAATATTCATTGATTTTTGCCATTGAAAAACGTCCAGAAATGTTTGAAGCTACTGACTGAATGAAAGGAGCTGGCATCTCACTCTCTTTGAATCTTCTTTATCATGCTAGGATTAGCAGGAAAAAGCAAAAAATTTCAGAATTGCACCTTGCAATGTGGAGATATTACTGTTTGTGCATTTACAATATTCATTGATTTTTGCCATTGAAAAACATGTTTTTCATATACCAGAAATGTTTGAAGCTACTGACTGAATGAAAGGAGCTGGCATCTCACTCTCTTTGAATCTTCTTTATCATGCTAGGATTAGCAGGAAAAAGCAAAAAATTTCAGAATTGCACCGTGCAATGTGGAGATATTACTGTTTGTGCATTTACAATATTCATTGATTTTTGCCATTGAAAAACATGTTTTTCATATACCAGAAATGTTTGAAGCTACTGACTGAATGAAAGGAGCTGGCATCTCACTCTCTTTGAATCTTCTTTATCATGCTAGGATTAGCAGGAAAAAGCTAAAAATTTCAGAATTGCACCGTGCAATGTGGAGATATTACTGTTTGTGCATTTACAATATTCATTGATTTTTGCCATTGAAAAACATGTTTTTCATATACCAGAAATGTTTGAAGCTACTGACTGAATGAAAGGAGCTGGCATCTCACTCTCTTTGAATCTTCTTTATCATGCTAGGATTAGCAGGAAAAAGCAAAAAATTTCAGAATTGCACCTTGCAATGTGGAGATATTACTGTTTGTGCATTTACAATATTCATTGATTTTTGCCATTGAAAAACGTCCAGAAATGTTTGAAGCTACTGACTGAATGAAAGGAGCTGGCATCTCACTCTCTTTGAATCTTCTTTATCATGCTAGGATTAGCAGGAAAAAGCTAAAAATTTCAGAATTGCACCGTGCAATGTGGAGATATTACTGTTTGTGCATTTACAATATTCATTGATTTTTGCCATTGAAAAACATGTTTTTCATATACCAGAAATGTTTGAAGCTACTGACTGAATGAAAGGAGCTGGCATCTCACTCTCTTTGAATCTTCTTTATCATGCTAGGATTAGCAGGAAAAAGCAAAAAATTTCAGAATTGCACCTTGCAATGTGGAGATATTACTGTTTGTGCATTTACAATATTCATTGATTTTTGCCATTGAAAAACATGTTTTTCATATACCAGAAATGTTTGAAGCTACTGACTGAATGAAAGGAGCTGGCATCTCACTCTCTTTGAATCTTCTTTATCATGCTAGGATTAACAGGAAAAAGCTAAAAATTTCAGAATTGCACCGTGCAATGTGGAGATATTACTGTTTGTGCATTTACAATATTCATTGATTTTTGCCATTGAAAAACGTCCAGAAATGTTTGAAGCTACTGACTGAATGAAAGGAGCTGGCATCTCACTCTCTTTGAATCTTCTTTATCATGCTAGGATTAGCAGGAAAAAGCAAAAAATTTCAGAATTGCACCGTGCAATGTGGAGATATTACTGTTTGTGCATTTACAATATTCATTGATTTTTGCCATTGAAAAACATGTTTTTCATATACCAGAAATGTTTGAAGCTACTGACTGAATGAAAGGAGCTGGCATCTCACTCTCTTTGAATCTTCTTTATCATGCTAGGATTAGCAGGAAAAAGCAAAAAATTTCAGAATTGCACCGTGCAATGTGGAGATATTACTGTTTGTGCATTTACAATATTCATTGATTTTTGCCATTGAAAAACATGTTTTTCATATACCAGAAATGTTTGAAGCTACTGACTGAATGAAAGGAGCTGGCATCTCACTCTCTTTGAATCTTCTTTATCATGCTAGGATTAGCAGGAAAAAGCAAAAAATTTCAGAATTGCACCTTGCAATGTGGAGATATTACTGTTTGTGCATTTACAATATTCATTGATTTTTGCCATTGAAAAACATGTTTTTCATATACCAGAAATGTTTGAAGCTACTGACTGAATGAAAGGAGCTGGCATCTCACTCTCTTTGAATCTTCTTTATCATGCTAGGATTAGCAGGAAAAAGCAAAAAATTTCAGAATTGCACCGTGCAATGTGGAGATATTACTGTTTGTGCATTTACAATATTCATTGATTTTTGCCATTGAAAAACATGTTTTTCATATACCAGAAATGTTTGAAGCTACTGACTGAATGAAAGGAGCTGGCATCTCACTCTCTTTGAATCTTCTTTATCATGCTAGGATTAGCAGGAAAAAGCAAAAAATTCAGAATTGCACCTTGCAATGTGGAGATATTACTGTTTGTGCATTTACAATATTCATTGATTTTTGCCATTGAAAAACATGTTTTTCATATACCAGAAATGTTTGAAGCTACTGACTGAATTGAAAGGAGCTGGCATCTCACTCTCTTTGAATCTTCTTTATCATGCTAGGATTAGCAGGAAAAAGCAAAAAATTTCAGAATTGCACCGTGCAATGTGGAGATATTACTGTTTGTGCATTTACAATATTCATTGATTTTTGCCATTGAAAAACATGTTTTTCATATACCAGAAATGTTTGAAGCTACTGACTGAATGAAAGGAGCTGGCATCTCACTCTCTTTGAATCTTCTTTATCATGCTAGGATTAGCAGGAAAAAGCAAAAAATTTCAGAATTGCACCTTGCAATGTGGAGATATTACTGTTTGTGCATTTACAATATTCATTGATTTTTGCCATTGAAAAACATGTTTTTCATATACCAGAAATGTTTGAAGCTACTGACTGAATGAAAGGAGCTGGCATCTCACTCTCTTTGAATCTTCTTTATCATGCTAGGATTAACAGGAAAAAGCTAAAAATTTCAGAATTGCACCGTGCAATGTGGAGATATTACTGTTTGTGCATTTACAATATTCATTGATTTTTGCCATTGAAAAACATGTTTTTCATATGCCAGAAATGTTTGAAGCTACTGACTGAATGAAAGGAGCTGGCATCTCACTCTCTTTGAATCTTCTTTATCATGCTAGGATTAGCAGGAAAAAGCTAAAAATTTCAGAATTGCACCTTGCAATATGGAGATATTACTGTTTGTGCATTTACAATATTCATTGATTTTTGCCATTGAAAAACGTCCAAAAATGTTTGAAGCTACTGACTGAATGAAAGGAGCTGGCATCTCACTCTCTTTGAATCTTCTTTATCATGCTAGGATTAACAGGAAAAAGCTAAAAATTTCAGAATTGCACCATGCAATGTGGAGATATTACTGTTTGTGCATTTACAATATTCATTGATTTTTGCCATTGAAAAACGTCCAGAAATGTTTGAAGCTACTGACTGAATGAAAGGAGCTGGCATCTCACTCTCTTTGAATCTTCTTTATCATGCTAGGATTAGCAGGAAAAAGCTAAAAATTTCAGAATTGCACCGTGCAATGTGGAGATATTACTGTTTGTGCATTTACAATATTCATTGATTTTTGCCATTGAAAAACATGTTTTTCATATACCAGAAATGTTTGAAGCTACTGACTGAATGAAAGGAGCTGGCATCTCACTCTCTTTGAATCTTCTTTATCATGCTAGGATTAGCAGGAAAAAGCAAAAAATTTCAGAATTGCACCGTGCAATGTGGAGATATTACTGTTTGTGCATTTACAATATTCATTGATTTTTGCCATTGAAAAACATGTTTTTCATATACCAGAAATGTTTGAAGCTACTGACTGAATGAAAGGAGCTGGCATCTCACTCTCTTTGAATCTTCTTTATCATGCTAGGATTAGCAGGAAAAAGCAAAAAATTTCAGAATTGCACCTTGCAATGTGGAGATATTACTGTTTGTGCATTTACAATATTCATTGATTTTTGCCATTGAAAAACATGTTTTTCATATACCAGAAATGTTTGAAGCTACTGACTGAATGAAAGGAGCTGGCATCTCACTCTCTTTGAATCTTCTTTATCATGCTAGGATTAGCAGGAAAAAGCAAAAAATTTCAGAATTGCACCGTGCAATGTGGAGATATTACTGTTTGTGCATTTACAATATTCATTGATTTTTGCCATTGAAAAACGTCCAGAAATGTTTGAAGCTACTGACTGAATGAAAGGAGCTGGCATCTCACTCTCTTTGAATCTTCTTTATCATGCTAGGATTAACAGGAAAAAGCAAAAAATTTCAGAATTGCACCTTGCAATGTGGAGATATTACTGTTTGTGCATTTACAATATTCATTGATTTTTGCCATTGAAAAACATGTTTTTCATATACCAGAAATGTTTGAAGCTACTGACTGAATGAAAGGAGCTGGCATCTCACTCTCTTTGAATCTTCTTTATCATGCTAGGATTAGCAGGAAAAAGCTAAAAATTTCAGAATTGCACCTTGCAATGTGGAGATATTACTGTTTGTGCATTTACAATATTCATTGATTTTTGCCATTGAAAAACATGTTTTTCATATACCAGAAATGTTTGAAGCTACTGACTGAATGAAAGGAGCTGGCATCTCACTCTCTTTGAATCTTCTTTATCATGCTAGGATTAACAGGAAAAAGCTAAAAATTTCAGAATTGCACCGTGCAATGTGGAGATATTACTGTTTGTGCATTTACAATATTCATTGATTTTTGCCATTGAAAAACATGTTTTTCATATACCAGAAATGTTTGAAGCTACTGACTGAATGAAAGGAGCTGGCATCTCACTCTCTTTGAATCTTCTTTATCATGCTAGGATTAACAGGAAAAAGCTAAAAATTTCAGAATTGCACCGTGCAATGTGGAGATATTACTGTTTGTGCATTTACAATATTCATTGATTTTTGCCATTGAAAAACATGTTTTTCATATACCAGAAATGTTTGAAGCTACTGACTGAATGAAAGGAGCTGGCATCTCACTCTCTTTGAATCTTCTTTATCATGCTAGGATTAGCAGGAAAAAGCTAAAAATTTCAGAATTGCACCTTGCAATGTGGAGATATTACTGTTTGTGCATTTACAATATTCATTGATTTTTGCCATTGAAAAACGTCCAAAAATGTTTGAAGCTACTGACTGAATGAAAGGAGCTGGCATCTCACTCTCTTTGAATCTTCTTTATCATGCTAGGATTAACAGGAAAAAGCTAAAAATTTCAGAATTGCACCGTGCAATGTGGAGATATTACTGTTTGTGCATTTACAATATTCATTGATTTTTGCCATTGAAAAACGTCCAGAAATGTTTGAAGCTACTGACTGAATGAAAGGAGCTGGCATCTCACTCTCTTTGAATCTTCTTTATCATGCTAGGATTAGCAGGAAAAAGCTAAAAATTTCAGAATTGCACCGTGCAATGTGGAGATATTACTGTTTGTGCATTTACAATATTCATTGATTTTTGCCATTGAAAAACGTTTTTCATATACCAGAAATGTTTGAAGCTACTGACTGAATGAAAGGAGCTGGCATCTCACTCTCTTTGAATCTTCTTTATCATGCTAGGATTAGCAGGAAAAAGCAAAAAATTTCAGAATTGCACCGTGCAATGTGGAGATATTACTGTTTGTGCATTTACAATATTCATTGATTTTTGCCATTGAAAAACATGTTTTTCATATACCAGAAATGTTTGAAGCTACTGACTGAATGAAAGGAGCTGGCATCTCACTCTCTTTGAATCTTCTTTATCATGCTAGGATTAGCAGGAAAAAGCAAAAAATTTCAGAATTGCACCTTGCAATGTGGAGATATTACTGTTTGTGCATTTACAATATTCATTGATTTTTGCCATTGAAAAACATGTTTTTCATATACCAGAAATGTTTGAAGCTACTGACTGAATGAAAGGAGCTGGCATCTCACTCTCTTTGAATCTTCTTTATCATGCTAGGATTAGCAGGAAAAAGCAAAAAATTTCAGAATTGCACCGTGCAATGTGGAGATATTACTGTTTGTGCATTTACAATATTCATTGATTTTTGCCATTGAAAAACGTCCAGAAATGTTTGAAGCTACTGACTGAATGAAAGGAGCTGGCATCTCACTCTCTTTGAATCTTCTTTATCATGCTAGGATTAACAGGAAAAAGCAAAAAATTTCAGAATAGCACCTTGCAATGTGGAGATATTACTGTTTGTGCATTTACAATATTCATTGATTTTTGCCATTGAAAAACATGTTTTTCATATACCAGAAATGTTTGAAGCTACTGACTGAATGAAAGGAGCTGGCATCTCACTCTCTTTGAATCTTCTTTATCATGCTAGGATTAGCAGGAAAAAGCTAAAAATTTCAGAATTGCACCTTGCAATGTGGAGATATTACTGTTTGTGCATTTACAATATTCATTGATTTTTGCCATTGAAAAACATGTTTTTCATATACCAGAAATGTTTGAAGCTACTGACTGAATGAAAGGAGCTGGCATCTCACTCTCTTTGAATCTTCTTTATCATGCTAGGATTAACAGGAAAAAGCTAAAAATTTCAGAATTGCACCGTGCAATGTGGAGATATTACTGTTTGTGCATTTACAATATTCATTGATTTTTGCCATTGAAAAACATGTTTTTCATATACCAGAAATGTTTGAAGCTACTGACTGAATGAAAGGAGCTGGCATCTCACTCTCTTTGAATCTTCTTTATCATGCTAGGATTAACAGGAAAAAGCTAAAAATTTCAGAATTGCACCGTGCAATGTGGAGATATTACTGTTTGTGCATTTACAATATTCATTGATTTTTGCCATTGAAAAACATGTTTTTCATATACCAGAAATGTTTGAAGCTACTGACTGAATGAAAGGAGCTGGCATCTCACTCTCTTTGAATCTTCTTTATCATGCTAGGATTAGCAGGAAAAAGCTAAAAATTTCAGAATTGCACCTTGCAATGTGGAGATATTACTGTTTGTGCATTTACAATATTCATTGATTTTTGCCATTGAAAAACGTCCAGAAATGTTTGAAGCTACTGACTGAATGAAAGGAGCTGGCATCTCACTCTCTTTGAATCTTCTTTATCATGCTAGGATTAACAGGAAAAAGCTAAAAATTTCAGAATTGCACCTTGCAATGTGGAGATATTACTGTTTGTGCATTTACAATATTCATTGATTTTTGCCATTGAAAAACATGTTTTTCATATACCAGAAATGTTTGAAGCTACTGACTGAATGAAAGGAGCTGGCATCTCACTCTCTTTGAATCTTCTTTATCATGCTAGGATTAACAGGAAAAAGCTAAAAATTTCAGAATTGCACCTTGCAATGTGGAGATATTACTGTTTGTGCATTTACAATATTCATTGATTTTTGCCATTGAAAAACATGTTTTTCATATACCAGAAATGTTTGAAGCTACTGACTGAATGAAAGGAGCTGGCATCTCACTCTCTTTGAATCTTCTTTATCATGCTAGGATTAGCAGGAAAAAGCAAAAAATTTCAGAATTGCACCTTGCAATGTGGAGATATTACTGTTTGTGCATTTACAATATTCATTGATTTTTGCCATTGAAAAACGTCCAGAAATGTTTGAAGCTACTGACTGAATGAAAGGAGCTGGCATCTCACTCTCTTTGAATCTTCTTTATCATGCTAGGATTAACAGGAAAAAGCTAAAAATTTCAGAATTGCACCTTGCAATGTGGAGATATTACTGTTTGTGCATTTACAATATTCATTGATTTTTGCCTTTGAAAAACATGTTTTTCATATACCAGAAATGTTTGAAGCTACTGACTGAATGAAAGGAGCTGGCATCTCACTCTCTTTGAATCTTCTTTATCATGCTAGGATTAACAGGAAAAAGCTAAAAATTTCAGAATTGCACCTTGCAATGTGGAGATATTACTGTTTGTGCATTTACAATATTCATTGATTTTTGCCATTGAAAAACATGTTTTTCATATACCAGAAATGTTTGAAGCTACTGACTGAATGAAAGGAGCTGGCATCTCACTCTCTTTGAATCTTCTTTATCATGCTAGGATTAACAGGAAAAAGCAAAAAATTTCAGAATTGCACCGTGCAATGTGGAGATATTACTGTTTGTGCATTTACAATATTCATTGATTTTTGCCATTGAAAAACATGTTTTTCATATACCAGAAATGTTTGAAGCTACTGACTGAATGAAAGGAGCTGGCATCTCACTCTCTTTGAATCTTCTTTATCATGCTAGGATTAGCAGGAAAAAGCAAAAAATTTCAGAATTGCACCGTGCAATGTGGAGATATTACTGTTTGTGCATTTACAATATTCATTGATTTTTGCCATTGAAAAACGTCCAGAAATGTTTGAAGCTACTGACTGAATGAAAGGAGCTGGCATCTCACTCTCTTTGAATCTTCTTTATCATGCTAGGATTAGCAGGAAAAAGCAAAAAATTTCAGAATTGCACCGTGCAATGTGGAGATATTACTGTTTGTGCATTTACAATATTCATTGATTTTTGCCATTGAAAAACATGTTTTTCATATACCAGAAATGTTTGAAGCTACTGACTGAATGAAAGGAGCTGGCATCTCACTCTCTTTGAATCTTCTTTATCATGCTAGGATTAACAGGAAAAAGCTAAAAATTTCAGAATTGCACCGTGCAATGTGGAGATATTACTGTTTGTGCATTTACAATATTCATTGATTTTTGCCATTGAAAAACATGTTTTTCATATACCAGAAATGTTTGAAGCTACTGACTGAATGAAAGGAGCTGGCATCTCACTCTCTTTGAATCTTCTTTATCATGCTAGGATTAGCAGGAAAAAGCAAAAAATTTCAGAATTGCACCTTGCAATGTGGAGATATTACTGTTTGTGCATTTACAATATTCATTGATTTTTGCCATTGAAAAACGTCCAGAAATGTTTGAAGCTACTGACTGAATGAAAGGAGCTGGCATCTCACTCTCTTTGAATCTTCTTTATCATGCTAGGATTAGCAGGAAAAAGCTAAAAATTTCAGAATTGCACCGTGCAATGTGGAGATATTACTGTTTGTGCATTTACAATATTCATTGATTTTTGCCATTGAAAAACATGTTTTTCATATACCAGAAATGTTTGAAGCTACTGACTGAATGAAAGGAGCTGGCATCTCACTCTCTTTGAATCTTCTTTATCATGCTAGGATTAGCAGGAAAAAGCAAAAAATTTCAGAATTGCACCTTGCAATGTGGAGATATTACTGTTTGTGCATTTACAATATTCATTGATTTTTGCCATTGAAAAACATGTTTTTCATATACCAGAAATGTTTGAAGCTACTGACTGAATGAAAGGAGCTGGCATCTCACTCTCTTTGAATCTTCTTTATCATGCTAGGATTAACAGGAAAAAGCTAAAAATTTCAGAATTGCACCGTGCAATGTGGAGATATTACTGTTTGTGCATTTACAATATTCATTGATTTTTGCCATTGAAAAACGTCCAGAAATGTTTGAAGCTACTGACTGAATGAAAGGAGCTGGCATCTCACTCTCTTTGAATCTTCTTTATCATGCTAGGATTAGCAGGAAAAAGCTAAAAATTTCAGAATTGCACCGTGCAATGTGGAGATATTACTGTTTGTGCATTTACAATATTCATTGATTTTTGCCATTGAAAAACATGTTTTTCATATACCAGAAATGTTTGAAGCTACTGACTGAATGAAAGGAGCTGGCATCTCACTCTCTTTGAATCTTCTTTATCATGCTAGGATTAGCAGGAAAAAGCAAAAAATTTCAGAATTGCACCGTGCAATGTGGAGATATTACTGTTTGTGCATTTACAATATTCATTGATTTTTGCCATTGAAAAACATGTTTTTCATATACCAGAAATGTTTGAAGCTACTGACTGAATGAAAGGAGCTGGCATCTCACTCTCTTTGAATCTTCTTTATCATGCTAGGATTAGCAGGAAAAAGCAAAAAATTTCAGAATTGCACCTTGCAATGTGGAGATATTACTGTTTGTGCATTTACAATATTCATTGATTTTTGCCATTGAAAAACATGTTTTTCATATACCAGAAATGTTTGAAGCTACTGACTGAATGAAAGGAGCTGGCATCTCACTCTCTTTGAATCTTCTTTATCATGCTAGGATTAGCAGGAAAAAGCAAAAAATTTCAGAATTGCACCGTGCAATGTGGAGATATTACTGTTTGTGCATTTACAATATTCATTGATTTTTGCCATTGAAAAACGTCCAGAAATGTTTGAAGCTACTGACTGAATGAAAGGAGCTGGCATCTCACTCTCTTTGAATCTTCTTTATCATGCTAGGATTAACAGGAAAAAGCAAAAAATTTCAGAATTGCACCTTGCAATGTGGAGATATTACTGTTTGTGCATTTACAATATTCATTGATTTTTGCCATTGAAAAACATGTTTTTCATATACCAGAAATGTTTGAAGCTACTGACTGAATGAAAGGAGCTGGCATCTCACTCTCTTTGAATCTTCTTTATCATGCTAGGATTAGCAGGAAAAAGCAAAAAATTTCAGAATTGCACCGTGCAATGTGGAGATATTACTGTTTGTGCATTTACAATATTCATTGATTTTTGCCATTGAAAAACATGTTTTTCATATACCAGAAATGTTTGAAGCTACTGACTGAATGAAAGGAGCTGGCATCTCACTCTCTTTGAATCTTCTTTATCATGCTAGGATTAGCAGGAAAAAGCAAAAAATTTCAGAATTGCACCTTGCAATGTGGAGATATTACTGTTTGTGCATTTACAATATTCATTGATTTTTGCCATTGAAAAACATGTTTTTCATATACCAGAAATGTTTGAAGCTACTGACTGAATGAAAGGAGCTGGCATCTCACTCTCTTTGAATCTTCTTTATCATGCTAGGATTAGCAGGAAAAAGCAAAAAATTTCAGAATTGCACCGTGCAATGTGGAGATATTACTGTTTGTGCATTTACAATATTCATTGATTTTTGCCATTGAAAAACATGTTTTTCATATACCAGAAATGTTTGAAGCTACTGACTGAATGAAAGGAGCTGGCATCTCACTCTCTTTGAATCTTCTTTATCATGCTAGGATTAGCAGGAAAAAGCAAAAAATTTCAGAATTGCACCTTGCAATGTGGAGATATTACTGTTTGTGCATTTACAATATTCATTGATTTTTGCCATTGAAAAACATGTTTTTCATATACCAGAAATGTTTGAAGCTACTGACTGAATGAAAGGAGCTGGCATCTCACTCTCTTTGAATCTTCTTTATCATGCTAGGATTAGCAGGAAAAAGCAAAAAATTTCAGAATTGCACCGTGCAATGTGGAGATATTACTGTTTGTGCATTTACAATATTCATTGATTTTTGCCATTGAAAAACGTCCAGAAATGTTTGAAGCTACTGACTGAATGAAAGGAGCTGGCATCTCACTCTCTTTGAATCTTCTTTATCATGCTAGGATTAGCAGGAAAAAGCAAAAAATTTCAGAATTGCACCGTGCAATGTGGAGATATTACTGTTTGTGCATTTACAATATTCATTGATTTTTGCCATTGAAAAACATGTTTTTCATATACCAGAAATGTTTGAAGCTACTGACTGAATGAAAGGAGCTGGCATCTCACTCTCTTTGAATCTTCTTTATCATGCTAGGATTAACAGGAAAAAGCTAAAAATTTCAGAATTGCACCGTGCAATGTGGAGATATTACTGTTTGTGCATTTACAATATTCATTGATTTTTGCCATTGAAAAACATGTTTTTCATATACCAGAAATGTTTGAAGCTACTGACTGAATGAAAGGAGCTGGCATCTCACTCTCTTTGAATCTTCTTTATCATGCTAGGATTAACAGGAAAAAGCTAAAAATTTCAGAATTGCACCGTGCAATGTGGAGATATTACTGTTTGTGCATTTACAATATTCATTGATTTTTGCCATTGAAAAACGTCCAGAAATGTTTGAAGCTACTGACTGAATGAAAGGAGCTGGCATCTCACTCTCTTTGAATCTTCTTTATCATGCTAGGATTAACAGGAAAAAGCTAAAAATTTCAGAATTGCACCTTGCAATGTGGAGATATTACTGTTTGTGCATTTACAATATTCATTGATTTTTGCCATTGAAAAACATGTTTTTCATATACCAGAAATGTTTGAAGCTACTGACTGAATGAAAGGAGCTGGCATCTCACTCTCTTTGAATCTTCTTTATCATGCTAGGATTAGCAGGAAAAAGCAAAAAATTTCAGAATTGCACCGTGCAATGTGGAGATATTACTGTTTGTGCATTTACAATATTCATTGATTTTTGCCATTGAAAAACATGTTTTTCATATACCAGAAATGTTTGAAGCTACTGACTGAATGAAAGGAGCTGGCATCTCACTCTCTTTGAATCTTCTTTATCATGCTAGGATTAGCAGGAAAAAGCTAAAAATTTCAGAATTGCACCGTGCAATGTGGAGATATTACTGTTTGTGCATTTACAATATTCATTGATTTTTGCCATTGAAAAACATGTTTTTCATATACCAGAAATGTTTGAAGCTACTGACTGAATGAAAGGAGCTGGCATCTCACTCTCTTTGAATCTTCTTTATCATGCTAGGATTAACAGGAAAAAGCTAAAAATTTCAGAATTGCACCGTGCAATGTGGAGATATTACTGTTTGTGCATTTACAATATTCATTGATTTTTGCCATTGAAAAACATGTTTTTCATATACCAGAAATGTTTGAAGCTACTGACTGAATGAAAGGAGCTGGCATCTCACTCTCTTTGAATCTTCTTTATCATGCTAGGATTAGCAGGAAAAAGCAAAAAATTTCAGAATTGCACCTTGCAATGTGGAGATATTACTGTTTGTGCATTTACAATATTCATTGATTTTTGCCATTGAAAAACATGTTTTTCATATACCAGAAATGTTTGAAGCTACTGACTGAATGAAAGGAGCTGGCATCTCACTCTCTTTGAATCTTCTTTATCATGCTAGGATTAGCAGGAAAAAGCAAAAAATTTCAGAATTGCACCGTGCAATGTGGAGATATTACTGTTTGTGCATTTACAATATTCATTGATTTTTGCCATTGAAAAACATGTTTTTCATATACCAGAAATGTTTGAAGCTACTGACTGAATGAAAGGAGCTGGCATCTCACTCTCTTTGAATCTTCTTTATCATGCTAGGATTAGCAGGAAAAAGCAAAAAATTTCAGAATTGCACCTTGCAATGTGGAGATATTACTGTTTGTGCATTTACAATATTCATTGATTTTTGCCATTGAAAAACATGTTTTTCATATACCAGAAATGTTTGAAGCTACTGACTGAATGAAAGGAGCTGGCATCTCACTCTCTTTGAATCTTCTTTATCATGCTAGGATTAGCAGGAAAAAGCAAAAAATTTCAGAATTGCACCGTGCAATGTGGAGATATTACTGTTTGTGCATTTACAATATTCATTGATTTTTGCCATTGAAAAACGTCCAGAAATGTTTGAAGCTACTGACTGAATGAAAGGAGCTGGCATCTCACTCTCTTTGAATCTTCTTTATCATGCTAGGATTAGCAGGAAAAAGCAAAAAATTTCAGAATTGCACCGTGCAATGTGGAGATATTACTGTTTGTGCATTTACAATATTCATTGATTTTTGCCATTGAAAAACATGTTTTTCATATACCAGAAATGTTTGAAGCTACTGACTGAATGAAAGGAGCTGGCATCTCACTCTCTTTGAATCTTCTTTATCATGCTAGGATTAACAGGAAAAAGCTAAAAATTTCAGAATTGCACCGTGCAATGTGGAGATATTACTGTTTGTGCATTTACAATATTCATTGATTTTTGCCATTGAAAAACATGTTTTTCATATACCAGAAATGTTTGAAGCTACTGACTGAATGAAAGGAGCTGGCATCTCACTCTCTTTGAATCTTCTTTATCATGCTAGGATTAACAGGAAAAAGCTAAAAATTTCAGAATTGCACCGTGCAATGTGGAGATATTACTGTTTGTGCATTTACAATATTCATTGATTTTTGCCATTGAAAAACGTCCAGAAATGTTTGAAGCTACTGACTGAATGAAAGGAGCTGGCATCTCACTCTCTTTGAATCTTCTTTATCATGCTAGGATTAACAGGAAAAAGCTAAAAATTTCAGAATTGCACCTTGCAATGTGGAGATATTACTGTTTGTGCATTTACAATATTCATTGATTTTTGCCATTGAAAAACATGTTTTTCATATACCAGAAATGTTTGAAGCTACTGACTGAATGAAAGGAGCTGGCATCTCACTCTCTTTGAATCTTCTTTATCATGCTAGGATTAGCAGGAAAAAGCAAAAAATTTCAGAATTGCACCGTGCAATGTGGAGATATTACTGTTTGTGCATTTACAATATTCATTGATTTTTGCCATTGAAAAACATGTTTTTCATATACCAGAAATGTTTGAAGCTACTGACTGAATGAAAGGAGCTGGCATCTCACTCTCTTTGAATCTTCTTTATCATGCTAGGATTAGCAGGAAAAAGCTAAAAATTTCAGAATTGCACCGTGCAATGTGGAGATATTACTGTTTGTGCATTTACAATATTCATTGATTTTTGCCATTGAAAAACATGTTTTTCATATACCAGAAATGTTTGAAGCTACTGACTGAATGAAAGGAGCTGGAATCTCACTCTCTTTGAATCTTCTTTATCATGCTAGGATTAACAGGAAAAAGCTAAAAATTTCAGAATTGCACCGTGCAATGTGGAGATATTACTGTTTGTGCATTTACAATATTCATTGATTTTTGCCATTGAAAAACATGTTTTTCATATACCAGAAATGTTTGAAGCTACTGACTGAATGAAAGGAGCTGGCATCTCACTCTCTTTGAATCTTCTTTATCATGCTAGGATTAGCAGGAAAAAGCAAAAAATTTCAGAATTGCACCGTGCAATGTGGAGATATTACTGTTTGTGCATTTACAATATTCATTGATTTTTGCCATTGAAAAACATGTTTTTCATATACCAGAAATGTTTGAAGCTACTGACTGAATGAAAGGAGCTGGCATCTCACTCTCTTTGAATCTTCTTTATCATGCTAGGATTAGCAGGAAAAAGCAAAAAATTTCAGAATTGCACCTTGCAATGTGGAGATATTACTGTTTGTGCATTTACAACATTCATTGATTTTTGCCATTGAAAAACATGTTTTTCATATACCAGAAATGTTTGAAGCTACTGACTGAATGAAAGGAGCTGGCATCTCACTCTCTTTGAATCTTCTTTATCATGCTAGGATTAGCAGGAAAAAGCAAAAAATTTCAGAATTGCACCGTGCAATGTGGAGATATTACTGTTTGTGCATTTACAATATTCATTGAGTTTTGCCATTGAAAAACGTCCAGAAATGTTTGAAGCTACTGACTGAATGAAAGGAGCTGGCATCTCACTCTCTTTGAATCTTCTTTATCATGCTAGGATTAACAGGAAAAAGCTAAAAATTTCAGAATTGCACCGTGCAATGTGGAGATATTACTGTTTGTGCATTTACAATATTCATTGATTTTTGCCATTGAAAAACATGTTTTTCATATACCAGAAATGTTTGAAGCTACTGACTGAATGAAAGGAGCTGGCATCTCACTCTCTTTGAATCTTCTTTATCATGCTAGGATTAACAGGAAAAAGCTAAAAATTTCAGAATTGCACCTTGCAATGTGGAGATATTACTGTTTGTGCATTTACAATATTCATTGATTTTTGCCATTGAAAAACATGTTTTTCATATACCAGAAATGTTTGAAGCTACTGACTGAATGAAAGGAGCTGGCATCTCACTCTCTTTGAATCTTCTTTATCATGCTAGGATTAACAGGAAAAAGCTAAAAATTTCAGAATTGCACCGTGCAATGTGGAGATATTACTGTTTGTGCATTTACAATATTCATTGATTTTTGCCATTGAAAAACATGTTTTTCATATACCAGAAATGTTTGAAGCTACTGACTGAATGAAAGGAGCTGGCATCTCACTCTCTTTGAATCTTCTTTATCATGCTAGGATTAGCAGGAAAAAGCTAAAAATTTCAGAATTGCACCTTGCAATGTGGAGATATTACTGTTTGTGCATTTACAATATTCATTGATTTTTGCCATTGAAAAACGTCCAGAAATGTTTGAAGCTACTGACTGAATGAAAGGAGCTGGCATCTCACTCTCTTTGAATCTTCTTTATCATGCTAGGATTAACAGGAAAAAGCTAAAAATTTCAGAATTGCACCGTGCAATGTGGAGATATTACTGTTTGTGCATTTACAATATTCATTGATTTTTGCCATTGAAAAACATGTTTTTCATATACCAGAAATGTTTGAAGCTACTGACTGAATGAAAGGAGCTGGCATCTCACTCTCTTTGAATCTTCTTTATCATGCTAGGATTAACAGGAAAAAGCAAAAAATTTCAGAATTGCACCTTGCAATGTGGAGATATTACTGTTTGTGCATTTACAATATTCATTGATTTTTGCCATTGAAAAACATGTTTTTCATATACCAGAAATGTTTGAAGCTACTGACTGAATGAAAGGAGCTGGCATCTCACTCTCTTTGAATCTTCTTTATCATGCTAGGATTAACAGGAAAAAGCTAAAAATTTCAGAATTGCACCGTGCAATGTGGAGATATTACTGTTTGTGCATTTACAATATTCATTGATTTTTGCCATTGAAAAACGTCCAGAAATGTTTGAAGCTACTGACTGAATGAAAGGAGCTGGCATCTCACTCTCTTTGAATCTTCTTTATCATGCTAGGATTAACAGGAAAAAGCTAAAAATTTCAGAATTGCACCTTGCAATGTGGAGATATTACTGTTTGTGCATTTACAATATTCATTGATTTTTGCCATTGAAAAACATGTTTTTCATATACCAGAAATGTTTGAAGCTACTGACTGAATGAAAGGAGCTGGCATCTCACTCTCTTTGAATCTTCTTTATCATGCTAGGATTAACAGGAAAAAGCTAAAAATTTCAGAATTGCACCTTGCAATGTGGAGATATTACTGTTTGTGCATTTACAATATTCATTGATTTTTGCCATTGAAAAACATGTTTTTCATATACCAGAAATGTTTGAAGCTACTGACTGAATGAAAGGAGCTGGCATCTCACTCTCTTTGAATCTTCTTTATCATGCTAGGATTAGCAGGAAAAAGCTAAAAATTTCAGAACTGCACCTTGCAATGTGGAGATATTACTGTTTGTGCATTTACAATATTCATTGATTTTTGCCATTGAAAAACATGTTTTTCATATACCAGAAATGTTTGAAGCTACTGACTGAATGAAAGGAGCTGGCATCTCACTCTCTTTGAATCTTCTTTATCATGCTAGGATTAACAGGAAAAAGCAAAAAATTTCAGAATTGCACCTTGCAATGTGGAGATATTACTGTTTGTGCATTTACAATATTCATTGATTTTTGCCATTGAAAAACATGTTTTTCATATACCAGAAATGTTTGAAGCTACTGACTGAATGAAAGGAGCTGGCATCTCACTCTCTTTGAATCTTCTTTATCATGCTAGGATTAGCAGGAAAAAGCTAAAAATTTCAGAATTGCACCGTGCAATGTGGAGATATTACTGTTTGTGCATTTACAATATTCATTGATTTTTGCCATTGAAAAACATGTTTTTCATATACCAGAAATGTTTGAAGCTACTGACTGAATGAAAGGAGCTGGCATCTCACTCTCTTTGAATCTTCTTTATCATGCTAGGATTAACAGGAAAAAGCAAAAAATTTCAGAATTGCACCGTGCAATGTGGAGATATTACTGTTTGTGCATTTACAATATTCATTGATTTTTGCCATTGAAAAACGTCCAGAAATGTTTGAAGCTACTGACTGAATGAAAGGAGCTGGCATCTCACTCTCTTTGAATCTTCTTTATCATGCTAGGATTAACAGGAAAAAGCTAAAAATTTCAGAATTGCACCGTGCAATGTGGAGATATTACTGTTTGTGCATTTACAATATTCATTGATTTTTGCCATTGAAAAACATGTTTTTCATATACCAGAAATGTTTGAAGCTACTGACTGAATGAAAGGAGCTGGCATCTCACTCTCTTTGAATCTTCTTTATCATGCTAGGATTAACAGGAAAAAGCTAAAAATTTCAGAATTGCACCTTGCAATGTGGAGATATTACTGTTTGTGCATTTACAATATTCATTGATTTTTGCCATTGAAAAACATGTTTTTCATATACCAGAAATGTTTGAAGCTACTGACTGAATGAAAGGAGCTGGCATCTCACTCTCTTTGAATCTTCTTTATCATGCTAGGATTAGCAGGAAAAAGCAAAAAATTTCAGAATTGCACCGTGCAATGTGGAGATATTACTGTTTGTGCATTTACAATATTCATTGATTTTTGCCATTGAAAAACATGTTTTTCATATACCAGAAATGTTTGAAGCTACTGACTGAATGAAAGGAGCTGGCATCTCACTCTCTTTGAATCTTCTTTATCATGCTAGGATTAACAGGAAAAAGCTAAAAATTTCAGAATTGCACCGTGCAATGTGGAGATATTACTGTTTGTGCATTTACAATATTCATTGATTTTTGCCATTGAAAAACGTCCAGAAATGTTTGAAGCTACTGACTGAATGAAAGGAGCTGGCATCTCACTCTCTTTGAATCTTCTTTATCATGCTAGGATTAGCAGGAAAAAGCAAAAAATTTCAGAATTGCACCGTGCAATGTGGAGATATTACTGTTTGTGCATTTACAATATTCATTGATTTTTGCCATTGAAAAACATGTTTTTCATATACCAGAAATGTTTGAAGCTACTGACTGAATGAAAGGAGCTGGCATCTCACTCTCTTTGAATCTTCTTTATCATGCTAGGATTAACAGGAAAAAGCTAAAAATTTCAGAATTGCACCGTGCAATGTGGAGATATTACTGTTTGTGCATTTACAATATTCATTGATTTTTGCCATTGAAAAACATCCAGAAATGTTTGAAGCTACTGACTGAATGAAAGGAGCTGGCATCTCACTCTCTTTGAATCTTCTTTATCATGCTAGGATTAACAGGAAAAAGCTAAAAATTTCAGAATTGCACCTTGCAATGTGGAGATATTACTGTTTGTGCATTTACAATATTCATTGATTTTTGCCATTGAAAAACATGTTTTTCATATACCAGAAATGTTTGAAGCTACTGACTGAATGAAAGGAGCTGGCATCTCACTCTCTTTGAATCTTCTTTATCATGCTAGGATTAGCAGGAAAAAGCAAAAAATTTCAGAATTGCACCTTGCAATGTGGAGATATTACTGTTTGTGCATTTACAATATTCATTGATTTTTGCCATTGAAAAACGTCCAGAAATGTTTGAAGCTACTGACTGAATGAAAGGAGCTGGCATCTCACTCTCTTTGAATCTTCTTTATCATGCTAGGATTAACAGGAAAAAGCTAAAAATTTCAGAATTGCACCGTGCAATGTGGAGATATTACTGTTTGTGCATTTACAATATTCATTGATTTTTGCCATTGAAAAACATGTTTTTCATATACCAGAAATGTTTGAAGCTACTGACTGAATGAAAGGAGCTGGCATCTCACTCTCTTTGAATCTTCTTTATCATGCTAGGATTAGCAGGAAAAAGCAAAAAATTTCAGAATTGCACCGTGCAATGTGGAGATATTACTGTTTGTGCATTTACAATATTCATTGATTTTTGCCATTGAAAAACATGTTTTTCATATACCAGAAATGTTTGAAGCTACTGACTGAATGAAAGGAGCTGGCATCTCACTCTCTTTGAATCTTCTTTATCATGCTAGGATTAGCAGGAAAAAGCAAAAAATTTCAGAATTGCACCTTGCAATGTGGAGATATTACTGTTTGTGCATTTACAATATTCATTGATTTTTGCCATTGAAAAACATGTTTTTCATATACCAGAAATGTTTGAAGCTACTGACTGAATGAAAGGAGCTGGCATCTCACTCTCTTTGAATCTTCTTTATCATGCTAGGATTAACAGGAAAAAGCTAAAAATTTCAGAATTGCACCGTGCAATGTGGAGATATTACTGTTTGTGCATTTAGAATATTCATTGATTTTTGCCATTGAAAAACATGTTTTTCATATACCAGAAATGTTTGAAGCTACTGACTGAATGAAAGGAGCTGGCATCTCACTCTCTTTGAATCTTCTTTATCATGCTAGGATTAGCAGGAAAAAGCAAAAAATTTCAGAATTGCACCGTGCAATGTGGAGATATTACTGTTTGTGCATTTACAATATTCATTGATTTTTGCCATTGAAAAACATGTTTTTCATATACCAGAAATGTTTGAAGCTACTGACTGAATGAAAGGAGCTGGCATCTCACTCTCTTTGAATCTTCTTTATCATGCTAGGATTAGCAGGAAAAAGCAAAAAATTTCAGAATTGCACCTTGCAATGTGGAGATATTACTGTTTGTGCATTTACAATATTCATTGATTTTTGCCATTGAAAAACATGTTTTTCATATACCAGAAATGTTTGAAGCTACTGACTGAATGAAAGGAGCTGGCATCTCACTCTCTTTGAATCTTCTTTATCATGCTAGGATTAACAGGAAAAAGCTAAAAATTTCAGAATTGCACCGTGCAATGTGGAGATATTACTGTTTGTGCATTTACAATATTCATTGATTTTTGCCATTGAAAAACGTCCAGAAATGTTTGAAGCTACTGACTGAATGAAAGGAGCTGGCATCTCACTCTCTTTGAATCTTCTTTATCATGCTAGGATTAGCAGGAAAAAGCAAAAAATTTCAGAATTGCACCTTGCAATGTGGAGATATTACTGTTTGTGCATTTACAATATGCATTGATTTTTGCCATTGAAAAACATGTTTTTCATATACCAGAAATGTTTGAAGCTACTGACTGAATGAAAGGAGCTGGCATCTCACTCTCTTTGAATCTTCTTTATCATGCTAGGATTAACAGGAAAAAGCAAAAAATTTCAGAATTGCACCGTGCAATGTGGAGATATTACTGTTTGTGCATTTACAATATTCATTGATTTTTGCCATTGAAAAACGTCCAGAAATGTTTGAAGCTACTGACTGAATGAAAGGAGCTGGCATCTCACTCTCTTTGAATCTTCTTTATCATGCTAGGATTAGCAGGAAAAAGCTAAAAATTTCAGAATTGCACCTTGCAATGTGGAGATATTACTGTTTGTGCATTTACAATATTCATTGATTTTTGCCATTGAAAAACATGTTTTTCATATACCAGAAATGTTTGAAGCTACTGACTGAATGAAAGGAGCTGGCATCTCACTCTCTTTGAATCTTCTTTATCATGCTAGGATTAGCAGGAAAAAGCTAAAAATTTCAGAATTGCACCTTGCAATGTGGAGATATTACTGTTTGTGCATTTACAATATTCATTGATTTTTGCCATTGAAAAACATGTTTTTCATATACCAGAAATGTTTGAAGCTACTGACTGAATGAAAGGAGCTGGCATCTCACTCTCTTTGAATCTTCTTTATCATGCTAGGATTAGCAGGAAAAAGCTAAAAATTTCAGAATTGCACCTTGCAATGTGGAGATATTACTGTTTGTGCATTTACAATATTCATTGATTTTTGCCATTGAAAAACATGTTTTTCATATACCAGAAATGTTTGAAGCTACTGACTGAATGAAAGGAGCTGGCATCTCACTCTCTTTGAATCTTCTTTATCATGCTAGGATTAACAGGAAAAAGCAAAAAATTTCAGAATTGCACCGTGCAATGTGGAGATATTACTGTTTGTGCATTTACAATATTCATTGATTTTTGCCATTGAAAAACGTCCAGAAATGTTTGAAGCTACTGACTGAATGAAAGGAGCTGGCATCTCACTCTCTTTGAATCTTCTTTATCATGCTAGGATTAGCAGGAAAAAGCTAAAAATTTCAGAATTGCACCGTGCAATGTGGAGATATTACTGTTTGTGCATTTACAATATTCATTGATTTTTGCCATTGAAAAACATGTTTTTCATATACCAGAAATGTTTGAAGCTACTGACTGAATGAAAGGAGCTGGCATCTCACTCTCTTTGAATCTTCTTTATCATGCTAGGATTAGCAGGAAAAAGCAAAAAATTTCAGAATTGCACCGTGCAATGTGGAGATATTACTGTTTGTGCATTTACAATATTCATTGATTTTTGCCATTGAAAAACATGTTTTTCATATACCAGAAATGTTTGAAGCTACTGACTGAATGAAAGGAGCTGGCATCTCACTCTCTTTGATTCTTCTTTATCATGCTAGGATTAACAGGAAAAAGCAAAAAATTTCAGAATTGCACCGTGCAATGTGGAGATATTACTGTTTGTGCATTTACAATATTCATTGATTTTTGCCATTGAAAAACGTCCAGAAATGTTTGAAGCTACTGACTGAATGAAAGGAGCTGGCATCTCACTCTCTTTGAATCTTCTTTATCATGCTAGGATTAACAGGAAAAAGCAAAAAATTTCAGAATTGCACCGTGCAATGTGGAGATATTACTGTTTGTGCATTTACAATATTCATTGATTTTTGCCATTGAAAAACATGTTTTTCATATACCAGAAATGTTTGAAGCTACTGACTGAATGAAAGGAGCTGGCATCTCACTCTCTTTGAATCTTCTTTATCATGCTAGGATTAACAGAAAAAAGCTAAAAATTTCAGAATTGCACCTTGCAATGTGGAGATATTACTGTTTGTGCATTTACAATATTCATTGATTTTTGCCATTGAAAAACATGTTTTTCATATACCAGAAATGTTTGAAGCTACTGACTGAATGAAAGGAGCTGGCATCTCACTCTCTTTGAATCTTCTTTATCATGCTAGGATTAACAGGAAAAAGCTAAAAATTTCAGAATTGCACCGTGCAATGTGGAGATATTACTGTTTGTGCATTTACAATATTCATTGATTTTTGCCATTGAAAAACATGTTTTTCATATACCAGAAATGTTTGAAGCTACTGACTGAATGAAAGGAGCTGGCATCTCACTCTCTTTGAATCTTCTTTATCATGCTAGGATTAGCAGGAAAAAGCAAAAAATTTCAGAATTGCACCGTGCAATGTGGAGATATTACTGTTTGTGCATTTACAATATTCATTGATTTTTGCCATTGAAAAACATGTTTTTCATATACCAGAAATGTTTGAAGCTACTGACTGAATGAAAGGAGCTGGCATCTCACTCTCTTTGAATCTTCTTTATCATGCTAGGATTAACAGGAAAAAGCAAAAAATTTCAGAATTGCACCGTGCAATGTGGAGATATTACTGTTTGTGCATTTACAATATTCATTGATTTTTGCCATTGAAAAACGTCCAGAAATGTTTGAAGCTACTGACTGAATGAAAGGAGCTGGCATCTCACTCTCTTTGAATCTTCTTTATCATGCTAGGATTAGCAGGAAAAAGCTAAAAATTTCAGAATTGCACCGTGCAATGTGGAGATATTACTGTTTGTGCATTTACAATATTCATTGATTTTTGCCATTGAAAAACATGTTTTTCATATACCAGAAATGTTTGAAGCTACTGACTGAATGAAAGGAGCTGGCATCTCACTCTCTTTGAATCTTCTTTATCATGCTAGGATTAGCAGGAAAAAGCAAAAAATTTCAGAATTGCACCGTGCAATGTGGAGATATTACTGTTTGTGCATTTACAATATTCATTGATTTTTGCCATTGAAAAACATGTTTTTCATATACCAGAAATGTTTGAAGCTACTGACTGAATGAAAGGAGCTGGCATCTCACTCTCTTTGAATCTTCTTTATCATGCTAGGATTAACAGGAAAAAGCAAAAAATTTCAGAATTGCACCGTGCAATGTGGAGATATTACTGTTTGTGCATTTACAATATTCATTGATTTTTGCCATTGAAAAACGTCCAGAAATGTTTGAAGCTACTGACTGAATGAAAGGAGCTGGCATCTCACTCTCTTTGAATCTTCTTTATCATGCTAGGATTAACAGGAAAAAGCAAAAAATTTCAGAATTGCACCGTGCAATGTGGAGATATTACTGTTTGTGCATTTACAATATTCATTGATTTTTGCCATTGAAAAACATGTTTTTCATATACCAGAAATGTTTGAAGCTACTGACTGAATGAAAGGAGCTGGCATCTCACTCTCTTTGAATCTTCTTTATCATGCTAGGATTAACAGAAAAAAGCTAAAAATTTCAGAATTGCACCTTGCAATGTGGAGATATTACTGTTTGTGCATTTACAATATTCATTGATTTTTGCCATTGAAAAACATGTTTTTCATATACCAGAAATGTTTGAAGCTACTGACTGAATGAAAGGAGCTGGCATCTCACTCTCTTTGAATCTTCTTTATCATGCTAGGATTAACAGGAAAAAGCTAAAAATTTCAGAATTGCACCGTGCAATGTGGAGATATTACTGTTTGTGCATTTACAATATTCATTGATTTTTGCCATTGAAAAACATGTTTTTCATATACCAGAAATGTTTGAAGCTACTGACTGAATGAAAGGAGCTGGCATCTCACTCTCTTTGAATCTTCTTTATCATGCTAGGATTAGCAGGAAAAAGCAAAAAATTTCAGAATTGCACCGTGCAATGTGGAGATATTACTGTTTGTGCATTTACAATATTCATTGATTTTTGCCATTGAAAAACATGTTTTTCATATACCAGAAATGTTTGAAGCTACTGACTGAATGAAAGGAGCTGGCATCTCACTCTCTTTGAATCTTCTTTATCATGCTAGGATTAACAGGAAAAAGCTAAAAATTTCAGAATTGCACCTTGCAATGTGGAGATATTACTGTTTGTGCATTTACAATATTCATTGATTTTTGCCATTGAAAAACATGTTTTTCATATACCAGAAATGTTTGAAGCTACTGACTGAATGAAAGGAGCTGGCATCTCACTCTCTTTGTATCTTCTTTATCATGCTAGGATTAACAGGAAAAAGCAAAAAATTTCAGAATTGCACCGTGCAATGTGGAGATATTACTGTTTGTGCATTTACAATATTCATTGATTTTTGCCATTGAAAAACGTCCAGAAATGTTTGAAGCTACTGACTGAATGAAAGGAGCTGGCATCTCACTCTCTTTGAATCTTCTTTATCATGCTAGGATTAACAGGAAAAAGCAAAAAATTTCAGAATTGCACCGTGCAATGTGGAGATATTACTGTTTGTGCATTTACAATATTCATTGATTTTTGCCATTGAAAAACGTCCAGAAATGTTTGAAGCTACTGACTGAATGAAAGGAGCTGGCATCTCACTCTCTTTGAATCTTCTTTATCATGCTAGGATTAACAGGAAAAAGCAAAAAATTTCAGAATTGCACCGTGCAATGTGGAGATATTACTGTTTGTGCATTTACAATATTCATTGATTTTTGCCATTGAAAAACATGTTTTTCATATACCAGAAATGTTTGAAGCTACTGACTGAATGAAAGGAGCTGGCATCTCACTCTCTTTGAATCTTCTTTATCATGCTAGGATTAACAGGAAAAAGCTAAAAATTTCAGAATTGCACCTTGCAATGTGGAGATATTACTGTTTGTGCATTTACAATATTCATTGATTTTTGCCATTGAAAAACATGTTTTTCATATACCAGAAATGTTTGAAGCTACTGACTGAATGAAAGGAGCTGGCATTTCACTCTCTTTGAATCTTCTTTATCATGCTAGGATTAACAGGAAAAAGCTAAAAATTTCAGAATTGCACCGTGCAATGTGGAGATATTACTGTTTGTGCATTTACAATATTCATTGATTTTTGCCATTGAAAAACATGTTTTTCATATACCAGAAATGTTTGAAGCTACTGACTGAATGAAAGGAGCTGGCATCTCACTCTCTTTGAATCTTCTTTATCATGCTAGGATTAGCAGGAAAAAGCAAAAAATTTCAGAATTGCACCGTGCAATGTGGAGATATTACTGTTTGTGCATTTACAATATTCATTGATTTTTGCCATTGAAAAACATGTTTTTCATATACCAGAAATGTTTGAAGCTACTGACTGAATGAAAGGAGCTGGCATCTCACTCTCTTTGAATCTTCTTTATCATGCTAGGATTAACAGGAAAAAGCTAAAAATTTCAGAATTGCACCTTGCAATGTGGAGATATTACTGTTTGTGCATTTACAATATTCATTGATTTTTGCCATTGAAAAACATGTTTTTCATATACCAGAAATGTTTGAAGCTACTGACTGAATGAAAGGAGCTGGCATCTCACTCTCTTTGAATCTTCTTTATCATGCTAGGATTAACAGGAAAAAGCAAAAAATTTCAGAATTGCACCGTGCAATGTGGAGATATTACTGTTTGTGCATTTACAATATTCATTGATTTTTGCCATTGAAAAACGTCCAGAAATGTTTGAAGCTACTGACTGAATGAAAGGAGCTGGCATCTCACTCTCTTTGAATCTTCTTTATCATGCTAGGATTAACAGGAAAAAGCAAAAAATTTCAGAATTGCACCGTGCAATGTGGAGATATTACTGTTTGTGCATTTACAATATTCATTGATTTTTGCCATTGAAAAACGTCCAGAAATGTTTGAAGCTACTGACTGAATGAAAGGAGCTGGCATCTCACTCTCTTTGAATCTTCTTTATCATGCTAGGTTTAACAGGAAAAAGCAAAAAATTTCAGAATTGCACCGTGCAATGTGGAGATATTACTGTTTGTGCATTTACAATATTCATTGATTTGTGCCATTGAAAAACGTCCAGAAATGTTTGAAGCTACTGACTGAATGAAAGGAGCTGGCATCTCACTCTCTTTGAATCTTCTTTATCATGCTAGGATTAACAGGAAAAAGCAAAAAATTTCAGAATTGCACCGTGCAATGTGGAGATATTACTGTTTGTGCATTTACAATATTCATTGATTTTTGCCATTGAAAAACATGTTTTTCATATACCAGAAATGTTTGAAGCTACTGACTGAATGAAAGGAGCTGGCATCTCACTCTCTTTGAATCTTCTTTATCATGCTAGGATTAACAGGAAAAAGCTAAAAATTTCAGAATTGCACTGTGCAATGTGGAGATATTACTGTTTGTGCATTTACAATATTCATTGATTTTTGCCATTGAAAAACATGTTTTTCATATACCAGAAATGTTTGAAGCTACTGACTGAATGAAAGGAGCTGGCATCTCACTCTCTTTGAATCTTCTTTATCATGCTAGGATTAGCAGGAAAAAGCAAAAAATTTCAGAATTGCACCGTGCAATGTGGAGATATTACTGTTTGTGCATTTACAATATTCATTGATTTTTGCCATTGAAAAACGTCCAGAAATGTTTGAAGCTACTGACTGAATGAAAGGAGCTGGCATCTCACTCTCTTTGAATCTTCTTTATCATGCTAGGATTAACAGGAAAAAGCAAAAAATTTCAGAATTGCACCGTGCAATGTGGAGATATTACTGTTTGTGCATTTACAATATTCATTGATTTTTGCCATTGAAAAACATGTTTTTCATATACCAGAAATGTTTGAAGCTACTGACTGAATGAAAGGAGCTGGCATCTCACTCTCTTTGAATCTTCTTTATCATGCTAGGATTAACAGGAAAAAGCTAAAAATTTCAGAATTGCACCTTGCAATGTGGAGATATTACTGTTTGTGCATTTACAATATTCATTGATTTTTGCCATTGAAAAACATGTTTTTCATATACCAGAAATGTTTGAAGCTACTGACTGAATGAAAGGAGCTGGCATCTCACTCTCTTTGAATCTTCTTTATCATGCTAGGATTAACAGGAAAAAGCTAAAAATTTCAGAATTGCACCGTGCAATGTGGAGATATTACTGTTTGTGCATTTACAATATTCATTGATTTTTGCCATTGAAAAACATGTTTTTCATATACCAGAAATGTTTGAAGCTACTGACTGAATGAAAGGAGCTGGCATCTCACTCTCTTTGAATCTTCTTTATCATGCTAGGATTAGCAGGAAAAAGCAAAAAATTTCAGAATTGCACCGTGCAATGTGGAGATATTACTGTTTGTGCATTTACAATATTCATTGATTTTTGCCATTGAAAAACATGTTTTTCATATACCAGAAATGTTTGAAGCTACTGACTGAATGAAAGGAGCTGGCATCTCACTCTCTTTGAATCTTCTTTATCATGCTAGGATTAACAGGAAAAAGCTAAAAATTTCAGAATTGCACCTTGCAATGTGGAGATATTACTGTTTGTGCATTTACAATATTCATTGATTTTTGCCATTGAAAAACGTCCAGAAATGTTTGAAGCTACTGACTGAATGAAAGGAGCTGGCATCTCACTCTCTTTGAATCTTCTTTATCATGCTAGGATTAACAGGAAAAAGCAAAAAATTTCAGAATTGCACCGTGCAATGTGGAGATATTACTGTTTGTGCATTTACAATATTCATTGATTTTTGCCATTGAAAAACATGTTTTTCATATACCAGAAATGTTTGAAGCTACTGACTGAATGAAAGGAGCTGGCATCTCACTCTCTTTGAATCTTCTTTATCATGCTAGGATTAACAGAAAAAAGCTAAAAATTTCAGAATTGCACCTTGCAATGTGGAGATATTACTGTTTGTGCATTTACAATATTCATTGATTTTTGCCATTGAAAAACATGTTTTTCATATACCAGAAATGTTTGAAGCTACTGACTGAATGAAAGGAGCTGGCATCTCACTCTCTTTGAATCTTCTTTATCATGCTAGGATTAACAGGAAAAAGCTAAAAATTTCAGAATTGCACCGTGCAATGTGGAGATATTACTGTTTGTGCATTTACAATATTCATTGATTTTTGCCATTGAAAAACATGTTTTTCATATACCAGAAATGTTTGAAGCTACTGACTGAATGAAAGGAGCTGGCATCTCACTCTCTTTGAATCTTCTTTATCATGCTAGGATTAGCAGGAAAAAGCAAAAAATTTCAGAATTGCACCGTGCAATGTGGAGATATTACTGTTTGTGCATTTACAATATTCATTGATTTTTGCCATTGAAAAACGTCCAGAAATGTTTGAAGCTACTGACTGAATGAAAGGAGCTGGCATCTCACTCTCTTTGAATCTTCTTTATCATGCTAGGATTAGCAGGAAAAAGCTAAAAATTTCAGAATTGCACCGTGCAATGTGGAGATATTACTGTTTGTGCATTTACAATATTCATTGATTTTTGCCATTGAAAAACATGTTTTTCATATACCAGAAATGTTTGAAGCTACTGACTGAATGAAAGGAGCTGGCATCTCACTCTCTTTGAATCTTCTTTATCATGCTAGGATTAGCAGGAAAAAGCAAAAAATTTCAGAATTGCACCGTGCAATGTGGAGATATTACTGTTTGTGCATTTACAATATTCATTGATTTTTGCCATTGAAAAACATGTTTTTCATATACCAGAAATGTTTGAAGCTACTGACTGAATGAAAGGAGCTGGCATCTCACTCTCTTTGAATCTTCTTTATCATGCTAGGATTAACAGGAAAAAGCAAAAAATTTCAGAATTGCACCGTGCAATGTGGAGATATTACTGTTTGTGCATTTACAATATTCATTGATTTTTGCCATTGAAAAACGTCCAGAAATGTTTGAAGCTACTGACTGAATGAAAGGAGCTGGCATCTCACTCTCTTTGAATCTTCTTTATCATGCTAGGATTAACAGGAAAAAGCAAAAAATTTCAGAATTGCACCGTGCAATGTGGAGATATTACTGTTTGTGCATTTACAATATTCATTGATTTTTGCCATTGAAAAACATGTTTTTCATATACCAGAAATGTTTGAAGCTACTGACTGAATGAAAGGAGCTGGCATCTCACTCTCTTTGAATCTTCTTTATCATGCTAGGATTAACAGAAAAAAGCTAAAAATTTCAGAATTGCACCTTGCAATGTGGAGATATTACTGTTTGTGCATTTACAATATTCATTGATTTTTGCCATTGAAAAACATGTTTTTCATATACCAGAAATGTTTGAAGCTACTGACTGAATGAAAGGAGCTGGCATCTCACTCTCTTTGAATCTTCTTTATCATGCTAGGATTAACAGGAAAAAGCTAAAAATTTCAGAATTGCACCGTGCAATGTGGAGATATTACTGTTTGTGCATTTACAATATTCATTGATTTTTGCCATTGAAAAACATGTTTTTCATATACCAGAAATGTTTGAAGCTACTGACTGAATGAAAGGAGCTGGCATCTCACTCTCTTTGAATCTTCTTTATCATGCTAGGATTAGCAGGAAAAAGCAAAAAATTTCAGAATTGCACCGTGCAATGTGGAGATATTACTGTTTGTGCATTTACAATATTCATTGATTTTTGCCATTGAAAAACATGTTTTTCATATACCAGAAATGTTTGAAGCTACTGACTGAATGAAAGGAGCTGGCATCTCACTCTCTTTGAATCTTCTTTATCATGCTAGGATTAACAGGAAAAAGCTAAAAATTTCAGAATTGCACCTTGCAATGTGGAGATATTACTGTTTGTGCATTTACAATATTCATTGATTTTTGCCATTGAAAAACATGTTTTTCATATACCAGAAATGTTTGAAGCTACTGACTGAATGAAAGGAGCTGGCATCTCACTCTCTTTGTATCTTCTTTATCATGCTAGGATTAACAGGAAAAAGCAAAAAATTTCAGAATTGCACCGTGCAATGTGGAGATATTACTGTTTGTGCATTTACAATATTCATTGATTTTTGCCATTGAAAAACGTCCAGAAATGTTTGAAGCTACTGACTGAATGAAAGGAGCTGGCATCTCACTCTCTTTGAATCTTCTTTATCATGCTAGGATTAACAGGAAAAAGCAAAAAATTTCAGAATTGCACCGTGCAATGTGGAGATATTACTGTTTGTGCATTTACAATATTCATTG
>NW_027369654.1:0-41151 GCF_046119375.1 Phyllobates terribilis | reverse complement strand
TTCAAAGAGAGTGAGATGCCAGCTCCTTTCATTCAGTCAGTAGCTTCAAACATTTCTGGTATATGAAAAACATGTTTTTCAATGGCAAAAATCAATGAATATTGTAAATGCACAAACAGTAATATCTCCACATTGCAAGGTGCAATTCTGAAATTTTTTGCTTTTTGCTGCTAATCCTAGCATGATAAAGAAGATTCAAAGAGAGTGAGATGCCAGCTCCTTTCATTCAGTCAGTAGCTTCAAACATTTCTGGTATATGAAAAACATGTTTTTCAATGGCAAAAATCAATGAATATTGTAAATGCACAAACAGTAATATCTCCACATTGCACGGTGCAATTCTGAAATTTTTAGCTTTTTCCTGTTAATCCTAGCATGATAAAGAAGATTCAAAGAGAGTGAGATGCCAGCTCCTTTCATTCAGTCAGTAGCTTCAAACATTTCTGGTATATGAAAAACGTTTTTCAATGGCAAAAATCAATGAATATTGTAAATGCACAAACAGTAATATCTCCACATTGCACGGTGCAATTCTGAAATTTTTAGCTTTTTCCTGTTAATCCTAGCATGATAAAGAAGATTCAAAGAGAGTGAGATGCCAGCTCCTTTCATTCAGTCAGTAGCTTCAAACATTTCTGGTATATGAAAAACATGTTTTTCAATGGCAAAAATCAATGAATATTGTAAATGCACAAACAGTAATATCTCCACATTGCAAGGTGCAATTCTGAAATTTTTTGCTTTTTGCTGCTAATCCTAGCATGATAAAGAAGATTCAAAGAGAGTGAGATGCCAGCTCCTTTCATTCAGTCAGTAGCTTCAAACATTTCTGGTATATGAAAAACATGTTTTTCAATGGCAAAAATCAATGAATATTGTAAATGCACAAACAGTAATATCTCCACATTGCACGGTGCAATTCTGAAATTTTTAGCTTTTTCCTGTTAATCCTAGCATGATAAAGAAGATTCAAAGAGAGTGAGATGCCAGCTCCTTTCATTCAGTCAGTAGCTTCAAACATTTCTGGTATATGAAAAACATGTTTTTCAATGGCAAAAATCAATGAATATTGTAAATGCACAAACAGTAATATCTCCACATTGCACCGTGCAATTCTGAAATTTTTAGCTTTTTCCTGTTAATCCTAGCATGATAAAGAAGATTCAAAGAGAGTGAGATGCCAGCTCCTTTCATTCAGTCAGTAGCTTCAAACATTTCTGGTATATGAAAAACATGTTTTTCAATGGCAAAAATCAATGAATATTGTAAATGCACAAACAGTAATATCTCCACATTGCAAGGTGCAATTCTGAAATTTTTTGCTTTTTCCTGCTAATCCTAGCATGATAAAGAAGATTCAAAGAGAGTGAGATGCCAGCTCCTTTCATTCAGTCAGTAGCTTCAAACATTTCTGGTATATGAAAAACATGTTTTTCAATGGCAAAAATCAATGAATATTGTAAATGCACAAACAGTAATATCTCCACATTGCACAGTGCAATTCTGAAATTTTTAGCTTTTTCCTGTTAATCCTAGCATGATAAAGAAGATTCAAAGAGAGTGAGATGCCAGCTCCTTTCATTCAGTCAGTAGCTTCAAACATTTCTGGTATATGAAAAACATGTTTTTCAATGGCAAAAATCAATGAATATTGTAAATGCACAAACAGTAATATCTCCACATTGCAAGGTGCAATTCTGAAATTTTTTGCTTTTTCCTGCTAATCCTAGCATGATAAAGAAGATTCAAAGAGAGTGAGATGCCAGCTCCTTTCATTCAGTCAGTAGCTTCAAACATTTCTGGTATATGAAAAACATGTTTTTCAATGGCAAAAATCAATGAATATTGTAAATGCACAAACAGTAATATCTCCACATTGCACGGTGCAATTCTGAAATTTTTAGCTTTTTCCTGTTAATCCTAGCATGATAAAGAAGATTCAAAGAGAGTGAGATGCCAGCTCCTTTCATTCAGTCAGTAGCTTCAAACATTTCTGGTATATGAAAAACATGTTTTTCAATGGCAAAAATCAATGAATATTGTAAATGCACAAACAGTAATATCTCCACATTGCAAGGTGCAATTCTGAAATTTTTTGCTTTTTCCTGTTAATCCTAGCATGATAAAGAAGATTCAAAGAGAGTGAGATGCCAGCTCCTTTCATTCAGTCAGTAGCTTCAAACATTTCTGGTATATGAAAAACATGTTTTTCAATGGCAAAAATCAATGAATATTGTAAATGCACAAACAGTAATATCTCCACATTGCAAGGTGCAATTCTGAAATTTTTTGCTTTTTCCTGCTAATCCTAGCATGATAAAGAAGATTCAAAGAGAGTGAGATGCCAGCTCCTTTCATTCAGTCAGTAGCTTCAAACATTTCTGGTATATGAAAAACATGTTTTTCAATGGCAAAAATCAATGAATATTGTAAATGCACAAACAGTAATATCTCCACATTGCACGGTGCAATTCTGAAATTTTTAGCTTTTTCCTGTTAATCCTAGCATGATAAAGAAGATTCAAAGAGAGTGAGATGCCAGCTCCTTTCATTCAGTCAGTAGCTTCAAACATTTCTGGTATATGAAAAACATGTTTTTCAATGGCAAAAATCAATGAATATTGTAAATGCACAAACAGTAATATCTCCACATTGCAAGGTGCAATTCTGAAATTTTTTGCTTTTTCCTGCTAATCCTAGCATGATAAAGAAGATTCAAAGAGAGTGAGATGCCAGCTCCTTTCATTCAGTCAGTAGCTTCAAACATTTCTGGTATATGAAAAACATGTTTTTCAATGGCAAAAATCAATGAATATTGTAAATGCACAAACAGTAATATCTCCACATTGCAAGGTGCAATTCTGAAATTTTTTGCTTTTTCCTGCTAATCCTAGCATGATAAAGAAGATTCAAAGAGAGTGAGATGCCAGCTCCTTTCATTCAGTCAGTAGCTTCAAACATTTCTGGTATATGAAAAACATGTTTTTCAATGGCAAAAATCAATGAATATTGTAAATGCACAAACAGTAATATCTCCACATTGCACGGTGCAATTCTGAAATTTTTAGCTTTTTCCTGTTAATCCTAGCATGATAAAGAAGATTCAAAGAGAGTGAGATGCCAGCTCCTTTCATTCAGTCAGTAGCTTCAAACATTTCTGGTATATGAAAAACATGTTTTTCAATGGCAAAAATCAATGAATATTGTAAATGCACAAACAGTAATATCTCCACATTGCAAGGTGCAATTCTGAAATTTTTTGCTTTTTCCTGCTAATCCTAGCATGATAAAGAAGATTCAAAGAGAGTGAGATGCCAGCTCCTTTCATTCAGTCAGTAGCTTCAAACATTTCTGGTATATGAAAAACATGTTTTTCAATGGCAAAAATCAATGAATATTGTAAATGCACAAACAGTAATATCTCCACATTGCACGGTGCAATTCTGAAATTTTTAGCTTTTTCCTGTTAATCCTAGCATGATAAAGAAGATTCAAAGAGAGTGAGATGCCAGCTCCTTTCATTCAGTCAGTAGCTTCAAACATTTCTGGTATATGAAAAACATGTTTTTCAATGGCAAAAATCAATGAATATTGTAAATGCACAAACAGTAATATCTCCACATTGCAAGGTGCAATTCTGAAATTTTTTGCTTTTTCCTGTTAATCCTAGCATGATAAAGAAGATTCAAAGAGAGTGAGATGCCAGCTCCTTTCATTCAGTCAGTAGCTTCAAACATTTCTGGTATATGAAAAACATGTTTTTCAATGGCAAAAATCAATGAATATTGTAAATGCACAAACAGTAATATCTCCACATTGCAAGGTGCAATTCTGAAATTTTTTGCTTTTTCCTGCTAATCCTAGCATGATAAAGAAGATTCAAAGAGAGTGAGATGCCAGCTCCTTTCATTCAGTCAGTAGCTTCAAACATTTCTGGTATATGAAAAACATGTTTTTCAATGGCAAAAATCAATGAATATTGTAAATGCACAAACAGTAATATCTCCACATTGCACGGTGCAATTCTGAAATTTTTAGCTTTTTCCTGTTAATCCTAGCATGATAAAGAAGATTCAAAGAGAGTGAGATGCCAGCTCCTTTCATTCAGTCAGTAGCTTCAAACATTTCTGGTATATGAAAAACATGTTTTTCAATGGCAAAAATCAATGAATATTGTAAATGCACAAACAGTAATATCTCCACATTGCAAGGTGCAATTCTGAAATTTTTTGCTTTTTCCTGCTAATCCTAGCATGATAAAGAAGATTCAAAGAGAGTGAGATGCCAGCTCCTTTCATTCAGTCAGTAGCTTCAAACATTTCTGGTATATGAAAAATATGTTTTTCAATGGCAAAAATCAATGAATATTGTAAATGCACAAACAGTAATATCTCCACATTGCACGGTGCAATTCTGAAATTTTTAGCTTTTTCCTGTTAATCCTAGCATGATAAAGAAGATTCAAAGAGAGTGAGATGCCAGCTCCTTTCATTCAGTCAGTAGCTTCAAACATTTCTGGTATATGAAAAACATGTTTTTCAATGGCAAAAATCAATGAATATTGTAAATGCACAAACAGTAATATCTCCACATTGCAAGGTGCAATTCTGAAATTTTTTGCTTTTTCCTGTTAATCCTAGCATGATAAAGAAGATTCAAAGAGAGTGAGATGCCAGCTCCTTTCATTCAGTCAGTAGCTTCAAACATTTCTGGTATATGAAAAACATGTTTTTCAATGGCAAAAATCAATGAATATTGTAAATGCACAAACAGTAATATCTCCACATTGCAAGGTGCAATTCTGAAATTTTTTGCTTTTTCCTGCTAATCCTAGCATGATAAAGAAGATTCAAAGAGAGTGAGATGCCAGCTCCTTTCATTCAGTCAGTAGCTTCAAACATTTCTGGTATATGAAAAACATGTTTTTCAATGGCAAAAATCAATGAATATTGTAAATGCACAAACAGTAATATCTCCACATTGCACGGTGCAATTCTGAAATTTTTAGCTTTTTCCTGTTAATCCTAGCATGATAAAGAAGATTCAAAGAGAGTGAGATGCCAGCTCCTTTCATTCAGTCAGTAGCTTCAAACATTTCTGGTATATGAAAAACATGTTTTTCAATGGCAAAAATCAATGAATATTGTAAATGCACAAACAGTAATATCTCCACATTGCAAGGTGCAATTCTGAAATTTTTTGCTTTTTCCTGCTAATCCTAGTATGATAAAGAAGATTCAAAGAGAGTGAGATGCCAGCTCCTTTCATTCAGTCAGTAGCTTCAAACATTTCTGGTATATGAAAAACATGTTTTTCAATGGCAAAAATCAATGAATATTGTAAATGCACAAACAGTAATATCTCCACATTGCACGGTGCAATTCTGAAATTTTTAGCTTTTTCCTGTTAATCCTAGCATGATAAAGAAGATTCAAAGAGAGTGAGATGCCAGCTCCTTTCATTCAGTCAGTAGCTTCAAACATTTCTGGTATATGAAAAACATGTTTTTCAATGGCAAAAATCAATGAATATTGTAAATGCACAAACAGTAATATCTCCACATTGCAAGGTGCAATTCTGAAATTTTTTGCTTTTTCCTGCTAATCCTAGCATGATAAAGAAGATTCAAAGAGAGTGAGATGCCAGCTCCTTTCATTCAGTCAGTAGCTTCAAACATTTCTGGTATATGAAAAACATGTTTTTCAATGGCAAAAATCAATGAATATTGTAAATGCACAAACAGTAATATCTCCACATTGCAAGGTGCAATTCTGAAATTTTTTGCTTTTTCCTGCTAATCCTAGCATGATAAAGAAGATTCAAAGAGAGTGAGATGCCAGCTCCTTTCATTCAGTCAGTAGCTTCAAACATTTCTGGTATATGAAAAACATGTTTTTCAATGGCAAAAATCAATGAATATTGTAAATGCACAAACAGTAATATCTCCACATTGCACGGTGCAATTCTGAAATTTTTAGCTTTTTCCTGTTAATCCTAGCATGATAAAGATTCAAAGAGAGTGAGATGCCAGCTCCTTTCATTCAGTCAGTAGCTTCAAACATTTCTGGTATATGAAAAACATGTTTTTCAATGGCAAAAATCAATGAATATTGTAAATGCACAAACAGTATTATCTCCACATTGCAAGGTGCAATTCTGAAATTTTTTGCTTTTTCCTGTTAATCCTAGCATGATAAAGAAGATTCAAAGAGAGTGAGATGCCAGCTCCTTTCATTCAGTCAGTAGCTTCAAACATTTCTGGTATATGAAAAACATGTTTTTCAATGGCAAAAATCAATGAATATTGTAAATGCACAAACAGTAATATCTCCACATTGCAAGGTGCAATTCTGAAATTTTTTGCTTTTTCCTGCTAATCCTAGCATGATAAAGAAGATTCAAAGAGAGTGAGATGCCAGCTCCTTTCATTCAGTCAGTAGCTTCAAACATTTCTGGTATATGAAAAACATGTTTTTCAATGGCAAAAATCAATGAATATTGTAAATGCACAAACAGTAATATCTCCACATTGCACGGTGCAATTCTGAAATTTTTAGCTTTTTCCTGTTAATCCTAGCATGATAAAGAAGATTCAAAGAGAGTGAGATGCCAGCTCCTTTCATTCAGTCAGTAGCTTCAAACATTTCTGGTATATGAAAAACATGTTTTTCAATGGCAAAAATCAATGAATATTGTAAATGCACAAACAGTAATATCTCCACATTGCAAGGTGCAATTCTGAAATTTTTTGCTTTTTCCTGCTAATCCTAGCATGATAAAGAAGATTCAAAGAGAGTGAGATGCCAGCTCCTTTCATTCAGTCAGTAGCTTCAAACATTTCTGGTATATGAAAAACATGTTTTTCAATGGCAAAAATCAATGAATATTGTAAATGCACAAACAGTAATATCTCCACATTGCACGGTGCAATTCTGAAATTTTTAGCTTTTTCCTGTTAATCCTAGCATGATAAAGAAGATTCAAAGAGAGTGAGATGCCAGCTCCTTTCATTCAGTCAGTAGCTTCAAACATTTCTGGTATATGAAAAACATGTTTTTCAATGGCAAAAATCAATGAATATTGTAAATGCACAAACAGTAATATCTCCACATTGCAAGGTGCAATTCTGAAATTTTTTGCTTTTTCCTGTTAATCCTAGCATGATAAAGAAGATTCAAAGAGAGTGAGATGCCAGCTCCTTTCATTCAGTCAGTAGCTTCAAACATTTCTGGTATATGAAAAACATGTTTTTCAATGGCAAAAATCAATGAATATTGTAAATGCACAAACAGTAATATCTCCACATTGCACGGTGCAATTCTGAAATTTTTAGCTTTTTCCTGTTAATCCTAGCATGATAAAGAAGATTCAAAGAGAGTGAGATGCCAGCTCCTTTCATTCAGTCAGTAGCTTCAAACATTTCTGGTATATGAAAAACATGTTTTTCAATGGCAAAAATCAATGAATATTGTAAATGCACAAACAGTAATATCTCCACATTGCAAGGTGCAATTCTGAAATTTTTTGCTTTTTCCTGCTAATCCTAGTATGATAAAGAAGATTCAAAGAGAGTGAGATGCCAGCTCCTTTCATTCAGTCAGTAGCTTCAAACATTTCTGGTATATGAAAAACATGTTTTTCAATGGCAAAAATCAATGAATATTGTAAATGCACAAACAGTAATATCTCCACATTGCATGGTGCAATTCTGAAATTTTTAGCTTTTTCCTGATAATCCTAGCATGATAAAGAAGATTCAAAGAGAGTGAGATGCCAGCTCCTTTCATTCAGTCAGTAGCTTCAAACATTTCTGGTATATGAAAAACATGTTTTTCAATGGCAAAAATCAATGAATATTGTAAATGCACAAACAGTAATATCTCCACATTGCAAGGTGCAATTCTGAAATTTTTAGCTTTTTCCTGTTAATCCTAGCATGATAAAGAAGATTCAAAGAGAGTGAGATGCCAGCTCCTTTCATTCAGTCAGTAGCTTCAAACATTTCTGGTATATGAAAAACATGTTTTTCAATGGCAAAAATCAATGAATATTGTAAATGCACAAACAGTAATATCTCCACATTGCAAGGTGCAATTCTGAAATTTTTTGCTTTTTCCTGCTAATCCTAGCATGATAAAGAAGATTCAAAGAGAGTGAGATGCCAGCTCCTTTCATTCAGTCAGTAGCTTCAAACATTTCTGGTATATGAAAAACATGTTTTTCAATGGCAAAAATCAATGAATATTGTAAATGCACAAACAGTAATATCTCCACATTGCAAGGTGCAATTCTGAAATTTTTTGCTTTTTCCTGCTAATCCTAGCATGATAAAGAAGATTCAAAGAGAGTGAGATGCCAGCTCCTTTCATTCAGTCAGTAGCTTCAAACATTTCTGGTATATGAAAAACATGTTTTTCAATGGCAAAAATCAATGAATATTGTAAATGCACAAACAGTAATATCTCCACATTGCACGGTGCAATTCTGAAATTTTTAGCTTTTTCCTGTTAATCCTAGCATGATAAAGATTCAAAGAGAGTGAGATGCCAGCTCCTTTCATTCAGTCAGTAGCTTCAAACATTTCTGGTATATGAAAAACATGTTTTTCAATGGCAAAAATCAATGAATATTGTAAATGCACAAACAGTAATATCTCCACATTGCAAGGTGCAATTCTGAAATTTTTTGCTTTTTCCTGTTAATCCTAGCATGATAAAGAAGATTCAAAGAGAGTGAGATGCCAGCTCCTTTCATTCAGTCAGTAGCTTCAAACATTTCTGGTATATGAAAAACATGTTTTTCAATGGCAAAAATCAATGAATATTGTAAATGCACAAACAGTAATATCTCCACATTGCAAGGTGCAATTCTGAAATTTTTTGCTTTTTCCTGCTAATCCTAGCATGATAAAGAAGATTCAAAGAGAGTGAGATGCCAGCTCCTTTCATTCAGTCAGTAGCTTCAAACATTTCTGGTATATGAAAAACATGTTTTTCAATGGCAAAAATCAATGAATATTGTAAATGCACAAACAGTAATATCTCCACATTGCACGGTGCAATTCTGAAATTTTTAGCTTTTTCCTGTTAATCCTAGCATGATAAAGAAGATTCAAAGAGAGTGAGATGCCAGCTCCTTTCATTCAGTCAGTAGCTTCAAACATTTCTGGTATATGAAAAACATGTTTTTCAATGGCAAAAATCAATGAATATTGTAAATGCACAAACAGTAATATCTCCACATTGCAAGGTGCAATTCTGAAATTTTTTGCTTTTTCCTGCTAATCCTAGCATGATAAAGAAGATTCAAAGAGAGTGAGATGCCAGCTCCTTTCATTCAGTCAGTAGCTTCAAACATTTCTGGTATATGAAAAACATGTTTTTCAATGGCAAAAATCAATGAATATTGTAAATGCACAAACAGTAATATCTCCACATTGCACGGTGCAATTCTGAAATTTTTAGCTTTTTCCTGTTAATCCTAGCATGATAAAGAAGATTCAAAGAGAGTGAGATGCCAGCTCCTTTCATTCAGTCAGTAGCTTCAAACATTTCTGGTATATGAAAAACATGTTTTTCAATGGCAAAAATCAATGAATATTGTAAATGCACAAACAGTAATATCTCCACATTGCAAGGTGCAATTCTGAAATTTTTTGCTTTTTCCTGTTAATCCTAGCATGATAAAGAAGATTCAAAGAGAGTGAGATGCCAGCTCCTTTCATTCAGTCAGTAGCTTCAAACATTTCTGGTATATGAAAAACATGTTTTTCAATGGCAAAAATCAATGAATATTGTAAATGCACAAACAGTAATATCTCCACATTGCACGGTGCAATTCTGAAATTTTTAGCTTTTTCCTGTTAATCCTAGCATGATAAAGAAGATTCAAAGAGAGTGAGATGCCAGCTCCTTTCATTCAGTCAGTAGCTTCAAACATTTCTGGTATATGAAAAACATGTTTTTCAATGGCAAAAATCAATGAATATTGTAAATGCACAAACAGTAATATCTCCACATTGCAAGGTGCAATTCTGAAATTTTTTGCTTTTTCCTGCTAATCCTAGTATGATAAAGAAGATTCAAAGAGAGTGAGATGCCAGCTCCTTTCATTCAGTCAGTAGCTTCAAACATTTCTGGTATATGAAAAACATGTTTTTCAATGGCAAAAATCAATGAATATTGTAAATGCACAAACAGTAATATCTCCACATTGCACGGTGCAATTCTGAAATTTTTAGCTTTTTCCTGTTAATCCTAGCATGATAAAGAAGATTCAAAGAGAGTGAGATGCCAGCTCCTTTCATTCAGTCAGTAGCTTCAAACATTTCTGGTATATGAAAAACATGTTTTTCAATGGCAAAAATCAATGAATATTGTAAATGCACAAACAGTAATATCTCCACATTGCACGGTGCAATTCTGAAATTTTTAGCTTTTTCCTGTTAATCCTAGCATGATAAAGAAGATTCAAAGAGAGTGAGATGCCAGCTCCTTTCATTCAGTCATTAGCTTCAAACATTTCTGGTATATGAAAAACATGTTTTTCAATGGCAAAAATCAATGAATATTGTAAATGCACAAACAGTAATATCTCCACATTGCACGGTGCAATTCTGAAATTTTTAGCTTTTTCCTGTTAATCCTAGCATGATAAAGAAGATTCAAAGAGAGTGAGATGCCAGCTCCTTTCATTCAGTCAGTAGCTTCAAACATTTCTGGTATATGAAAAACATGTTTTTCAATGGCAAAAATCAATGAATATTGTAAATGCACAAACAGTAATATCTCCACATTGCAAGGTGCAATTCTGAAATTTTTTGCTTTTTCCTGTTAATCCTAGCATGATAAAGAAGATTCAAAGAGAGTGAGATGTCAGCTCCTTTCATTCAGTCAGTAGCTTCAAACATTTCTGGTATATGAAAAACATGTTTTTCAATGGCAAAAATCAATGAATATTGTAAATGCACAAACAGTAATATCTCCACATTGCAAGGTGCAATTCTGAAATTTTTTGCTTTTTCCTGCTAATCCTAGCATGATAAAGAAGATTCAAAGAGAGTGAGATGCCAGCTCCTTTCATTCAGTCAGTAGCTTCAAACATTTCTGGTATATGAAAAACATGTTTTTCAATGGCAAAAATCAATGAATATTGTAAATGCACAAACAGTAATATCTCCACATTGCACGGTGCAATTCTGAAATTTTTAGCTTTTTCCTGTTAATCCTAGCATGATAAAGAAGATTCAAAGAGAGTGAGATGCCAGCTCCTTTCATTCAGTCAGTAGCTTCAAACATTTCTGGTATATGAAAAACATGTTTTTCAATGGCAAAAATCAATGAATATTGTAAATGCACAAACAGTAATATCTCCACATTGCAAGGTGCAATTCTGAAATTTTTTGCTTTTTCCTGCTAATCCTAGTATGATAAAGAAGATTCAAAGAGAGTGAGATGCCAGCTCCTTTCATTCAGTCAGTAGCTTCAAACATTTCTGGTATATGAAAAACATGTTTTTCAATGGCAAAAATCAATGAATATTGTAAATGCACAAACAGTAATATCTCCACATTGCACGGTGCAATTCTGAAATTTTTAGCTTTTTCCTGTTAATCCTAGCATGATAAAGAAGATTCAAAGAGAGTGAGATGCCAGCTCCTTTCATTCAGTCAGTAGCTTCAAACATTTCTGGTATATGAAAAACATGTTTTTCAATGGCAAAAATCAATGAATATTGTAAATGCACAAACAGTAATATCTCCACATTGCACGGTGCAATTCTGAAATTTTTAGCTTTTTCCTGTTAATCCTAGCATGATAAAGAAGATTCAAAGAGAGTGAGATGCCAGCTCCTTTCATTCAGTCATTAGCTTCAAACATTTCTGGTATATGAAAAACATGTTTTTCAATGGCAAAAATCAATGAATATTGTAAATGCACAAACAGTAATATCTCCACATTGCACGGTGCAATTCTGAAATTTTTAGCTTTTTCCTGTTAATCCTAGCATGATAAAGAAGATTCAAAGAGAGTGAGATGCCAGCTCCTTTCATTCAGTCAGTAGCTTCAAACATTTCTGGTATATGAAAAACATGTTTTTCAATGGCAAAAATCAATGAATATTGTAAATGCACAAACAGTAATATCTCCACATTGCAAGGTGCAATTCTGAAATTTTTTGCTTTTTCCTGTTAATCCTAGCATGATAAAGAAGATTCAAAGAGAGTGAGATGTCAGCTCCTTTCATTCAGTCAGTAGCTTCAAACATTTCTGGTATATGAAAAACATGTTTTTCAATGGCAAAAATCAATGAATATTGTAAATGCACAAACAGTAATATCTCCACATTGCAAGGTGCAATTCTGAAATTTTTTGCTTTTTCCTGCTAATCCTAGCATGATAAAGAAGATTCAAAGAGAGTGAGATGCCAGCTCCTTTCATTCAGTCAGTAGCTTCAAACATTTCTGGTATATGAAAAACATGTTTTTCAATGGCAAAAATCAATGAATATTGTAAATGCACAAACAGTAATATCTCCACATTGCACGGTGCAATTCTGAAATTTTTAGCTTTTTCCTGTTAATCCTAGCATGATAAAGAAGATTCAAAGAGAGTGAGATGCCAGCTCCTTTCATTCAGTCAGTAGCTTCAAACATTTCTGGTATATGAAAAACATGTTTTTCAATGGCAAAAATCAATGAATATTGTAAATGCACAAACAGTAATATCTCCACATTGCAAGGTGCAATTCTGAAATTTTTTGCTTTTTCCTGCTAATCCTAGTATGATAAAGAAGATTCAAAGAGAGTGAGATGCCAGCTCCTTTCATTCAGTCAGTAGCTTCAAACATTTCTGGTATATGAAAAACATGTTTTTCAATGGCAAAAATCAATGAATATTGTAAATGCACAAACAGTAATATCTCCACATTGCACGGTGCAATTCTGAAATTTTTAGCTTTTTCCTGTTAATCCTAGCATGATAAAGAAGATTCAAAGAGAGTGAGATGCCAGCTCCTTTCATTCAGTCATTAGCTTCAAACATTTCTGGTATATGAAAAACATGTTTTTCAATGGCAAAAATCAATGAATATTGTAAATGCACAAACAGTAATATCTCCACATTGCACGGTGCAATTCTGAAATTTTTAGCTTTTTCCTGTTAATCCTAGCATGATAAAGAAGATTCAAAGAGAGTGAGATGCCAGCTCCTTTCATTCAGTCAGTAGCTTCAAACATTTCTGGTATATGAAAAACATGTTTTTCAATGGCAAAAATCAATGAATATTGTAAATGCACAAACAGTAATATCTCCACATTGCAAGGTGCAATTCTGAAATTTTTTGCTTTTTCCTGTTAATCCTAGCATGATAAAGAAGATTCAAAGAGAGTGAGATGTCAGCTCCTTTCATTCAGTCAGTAGCTTCAAACATTTCTGGTATATGAAAAACATGTTTTTCAATGGCAAAAATCAATGAATATTGTAAATGCACAAACAGTAATATCTCCACATTGCAAGGTGCAATTCTGAAATTTTTTGCTTTTTCCTGCTAATCCTAGCATGATAAAGAAGATTCAAAGAGAGTGAGATGCCAGCTCCTTTCATTCAGTCAGTAGCTTCAAACATTTCTGGTATATGAAAAACATGTTTTTCAATGGCAAAAATCAATGAATATTGTAAATGCACAAACAGTAATATCTCCACATTGCACGGTGCAATTCTGAAATTTTTAGCTTTTTCCTGTTAATCCTAGCATGATAAAGAAGATTCAAAGAGAGTGAGATGCCAGCTCCTTTCATTCAGTCAGTAGCTTCAAACATTTCTGGTATATGAAAAACATGTTTTTCAATGGCAAAAATCAATGAATATTGTAAATGCACAAACAGTAATATCTCCACATTGCAAGGTGCAATTCTAAAATTTTTTGCTTTTTCCTGCTAATCCTAGTATGATAAAGAAGATTCAAAGAGAGTGAGATGCCAGCTCCTTTCATTCAGTCAGTAGCTTCAAACATTTCTGGTATATGAAAAACATGTTTTTCAATGGCAAAAATCAATGAATATTGTAAATGCACAAACAGTAATATCTCCACATTGCACGGTGCAATTCTGAAATTTTTAGCTTTTTCCTGTTAATCCTAGCATGATAAAGAAGATTCAAAGAGAGTGAGATGCCAGCTCCTTTCATTCAGTCAGTAGCTTCAAACATTTCTGGTATATGAAAAACATGTTTTTCAATGGCAAAAATCAATGAATATTGTAAATGCACAAACAGTAATATCTCCACATTGCAAGGTGCAATTCTGAAATTTTTTGCTTTTTCCTGTTAATCCTAGCATGATAAAGAAGATTCAAAGAGAGTGAGATGCCAGCTCCTTTCATTCAGTCAGTAGCTTCAAACATTTCTGGTATATGAAAAACATGTTTTTCAATGGCAAAAATCAATGAATATTGTAAATGCACAAACAGTAATATCTCCACATTGCAAGGTGCAATTCTGAAATTTTTTGCTTTTTCCTGCTAATCCTAGCATGATAAAGAAGATTCAAAGAGAGTGAGATGCCAGCTCCTTTCATTCAGTCAGTAGCTTCAAACATTTCTGGTATATGAAAAACATGTTTTTCAATGGCAAAAATCAATGAATATTGTAAATGCACAAACAGTAATATCTCCACATTGCACGGTGCAATTCTGAAATTTTTAGCTTTTTCCTGTTAATCCTAGCATGATAAAGAAGATTCAAAGAGAGTGAGATGCCAGCTCCTTTCATTCAGTCAGTAGCTTCAAACATTTCTGGTATATGAAAAACATGTTTTTCAATGGCAAAAATCAATGAATATTGTAAATGCACAAACAGTAATATCTCCACATTGCACGGTGCAATTCTGAAATTTTTAGCTTTTTCCTGTTAATCCTAGCATGATAAAGAAGATTCAAAGAGAGTGAGATGCCAGCTCCTTTCATTCAGTCAGTAGCTTCAAACATTTCTGGTATATGAAAAACATGTTTTTCAATGGCAAAAATCAATGAATATTGTAAATGCACAAACAGTAATATCTCCACATTGCAAGGTGCAATTCTGAAATTTTTTGCTTTTTCCTGTTAATCCTAGCATGATAAAGAAGATTCAAAGAGAGTGAGATGCCAGCTCCTTTCATTCAGTCAGTAGCTTCAAACATTTCTGGTATATGAAAAACATGTTTTTCAATGGCAAAAATCAATGAATATTGTAAATGCACAAACAGTAATATCTCCACATTGCACGGTGCAATTCTGAAATTTTTTGCTTTTTCCTGCTAATCCTAGCATGATAAAGAAGATTCAAAGAGAGTGAGATGCCAGCTCCTTTCATTCAGTCAGTAGCTTCAAACATTTCTGGTATATGAAAAACATGTTTTTCAATGGCAAAAATCAATGAATATTGTAAATGCACAAACAGTAATATCTCCACATTGCACGGTGCAATTCTGAAATTTTTAGCTTTTTCCTGTTAATCCTAGCATGATAAAGAAGATTCAAAGAGAGTGAGATGCCAGCTCCTTTCATTCAGTCAGTAGCTTCAAACATTTCTGGTATATGAAAAACATGTTTTTCAATGGCAAAAATCAATGAATATTGTAAATGCACAAACAGTAATATCTCCACATTGCAAGGTGCAATTCTGAAATTTTTTGCTTTTTCCTGCTAATCCTAGTATGATAAAGAAGATTCAAAGAGAGTGAGATGCCAGCTCCTTTCATTCAGTCAGTAGCTTCAAACATTTCTGGTATATGAAAAACATGTTTTTCAATGGCAAAAATCAATGAATATTGTAAATGCACAAACAGTAATATCTCCACATTGCACGGTGCAATTCTGAAATTTTTAGCTTTTTCCTGTTAATCCTAGCATGATAAAGAAGATTCAAAGAGAGTGAGATGCCAGCTCCTTTCATTCAGTCAGTAGCTTCAAACATTTCTGGTATATGAAAAACATGTTTTTCAATGGCAAAAATCAATGAATATTGTAAATGCACAAACAGTAATATCTCCACATTGCAAGGTGCAATTCTGAAATTTTTTGCTTTTTCCTGTTAATCCTAGCATGATAAAGAAGATTCAAAGAGAGTGAGATGCCAGCTCCTTTCATTCAGTCAGTAGCTTCAAACATTTCTGGTATATGAAAAACATGTTTTTCAATGGCAAAAATCAATGAATATTGTAAATGCACAAACAGTAATATCTCCACATTGCAAGGTGCAATTCTGAAATTTTTTGCTTTTTCCTGCTAATCCTAGCATGATAAAGAAGATTCAAAGAGAGTGAGATGCCAGCTCCTTTCATTCAGTAAGTAGCTTCAAACATTTCTGGTATATGAAAAACATGTTTTTCAATGGCAAAAATCAATGAATATTGTAAATGCACAAACAGTAATATCTCCACATTGCACGGTGCAATTCTGAAATTTTTAGCTTTTTCCTGTTAATCCTAGCATGATAAAGAAGATTCAAAGAGAGTGAGATGCCAGCTCCTTTCATTCAGTCAGTAGCTTCAAACATTTCTGGTATATGAAAAACATGTTTTTCAATGGCAAAAATCAATGAATATTGTAAATGCACAAACAGTAATATCTCCACATTGCACGGTGCAATTCTGAAATTTTTAGCTTTTTCCTGTTAATCCTAGCATGATAAAGAAGATTCAAAGAGAGTGAGATGCCAGCTCCTTTCATTCAGTCAGTAGCTTCAAACATTTCTGGTATATGAAAAACATGTTTTTCAATGGCAAAAATCAATGAATATTGTAAATGCACAAACAGTAATATCTCCACATTGCAAGGTGCAATTCTGAAATTTTTTGCTTTTTCCTGTTAATCCTAGCATGATAAAGAAGATTCAAAGAGAGTGAGATGCCAGCTCCTTTCATTCAGTCAGTAGCTTCAAACATTTCTGGTATATGAAAAACATGTTTTTCAATGGCAAAAATCAATGAATATTGTAAATGCACAAACAGTAATATCTCCACATTGCAAGGTGCAGTTCTGAAATTTTTTGCTTTTTCCTGCTAATCCTAGCATGATAAAGAAGAATCAAAGAGAGTGAGATGCCAGCTCCTTTCTTTCAGTCAGTAGCTTCAAACATTTCTGGTATATGAAAAACATGTTTTTCAATGGCAAAAATCAATGAATATTGTAAATGCACAAACAGTAATATCTCCACATTGCACGGTGCAATTCTGAAATTTTTAGCTTTTTCCTGTTAATCCTAGCATGATAAAGAAGATTCAAAGAGAGTGAGATGCCAGCTCCTTTCATTCAGTCAGTAGCTTCAAACATTTCTGGTATATGAAAAACATGTTTTTCAATGGCAAAAATCAATGAATATTGTAAATGCACAAACAGTAATATCTCCACATTGCAAGGTGCAATTCTGAAATTTTTTGCTTTTTCCTGCTAATCCTAGCATGATAAAGAAGATTCAAAGAGAGTGAGATGCCAGCTCCTTTCATTCAGTCAGTAGCTTCAAACATTTCTGGTATATGAAAAACATGTTTTTCAATGGCAAAAATCAATGAATATTGTAAATGCACAAACAGTAATATCTCCACATTGCACGGTGCAATTCTGAAATTTTTAGCTTTTTCCTGTTAATCCTAGCATGATAAAGAAGATTCAAAGAGAGTGAGATGCCAGCTCCTTTCATTCAGTCAGTAGCTTCAAACATTTCTGGTATATGAAAAACGTTTTTCAATGGCAAAAATCAATGAATATTGTAAATGCACAAACAGTAATATCTCCACATTGCACGGTGCAATTCTGAAATTTTTAGCTTTTTCCTGTTAATCCTAGCATGATAAAGAAGATTCAAAGAGAGTGAGATGCCAGCTCCTTTCATTCAGTCAGTAGCTTCAAACATTTCTGGTATATGAAAAACGTTTTTCAATGGCAAAAATCAATGAATATTGTAAATGCACAAACAGTAATATCTCCACATTGCACGGTGCAATTCTGAAATTTTTTGCTTTTTCCTGTTAATCCTAGCATGATAAAGAAGATTCAAAGAGAGTGAGATGCCAGCTCCTTTCATTCAGTCAGTAGCTTCAAACATTTCTGGTATATGAAAAACATGTTTTTCAATGGCAAAAATCAATGAATATTGTAAATGCACAAACAGTAATATCTCCACATTGCACGGTGCAATTCTGAAATTTTTAGCTTTTTCCTGTTAATCCTAGCATGATAAAGAAGATTCAAAGAGAGTGAGATGCCAGCTCCTTTCATTCAGTCAGTAGCTTCAAACATTTCTGGTATATGAAAAACATGTTTTTCAATGGCAAAAATCAATGAATATTGTAAATGCACAAACAGTAATATCTCCACATTGCAAGGTGCAATTCTGAAATTTTTTGCTTTTTCCTGCTCATCCTAGCATGATAAAGAAGATTCAAAGAGAGTGAGATGCCAGCTCCTTTCATTCAGTCAGTAGCTTCAAACATTTCTGGTATATGAAAAACATGTTTTTCAATGGCAAAAATCAATGAATATTGTAAATGCACAAACAGTAATATCTCCACATTGCACAGTGCAATTCTGAAATTTTTAGCTTTTTCCTGTTAATCCTAGCATGATAAAGAAGATTCAAAGAGAGTGAGATGCCAGCTCCTTTCATTCAGTCAGTAGCTTCAAACATTTCTGGTATATGAAAAACATGTTTTTCAATGGCAAAAATCAATGAATATTGTAAATGCACAAACAGTAATATCTCCACATTGCAAGGTGCAATTCTGAAATTTTTTGCTTTTTCCTGTTAATCCTAGCATGATAAAGAAGATTCAAAGAGAGTGAGATGCCAGCTCCTTTCATTCAGTCAGTAGCTTCAAACATTTCTGGTATATGAAAAACATGTTTTTCAATGGCAAAAATCAATGAATATTGTAAATGCACAAACAGTAATATCTCCACATTGCAAGGTGCAATTCTGAAATTTTTTGCTTTTTCCTGTTAATCCTAGCATGTTAAAGAAGATTCAAAGAGAGTGAGATGCCAGCTCCTTTCATTCAGTCAGTAGCTACAAACATTTCTGGTATATGAAAAACAGGTTTTTCAATGGCAAAAATCAATGAATATTGTAAAAGCACAAACAGTAATATCTCCACATTGCAAGGTGCAATTCTGAAATTTTTTGCTTTTTCCTGCTAATCCTAGCAAGATAAAGAAGATTCAAAGAGAGTGAGATGCCAGCTCCTTTCATTCAGTCAGTAGCTTCAAACATTTCTGGTATATGAAAAACATGTTTTTCAATGGCAAAAATCAATGAATATTGTAAATGCACAAACAGTAATATCTCCACATTGCACGGTGCAATTCTGAAATTTTTAGCTTTTTCCTGTTAATCCTAGCATGATAAAGATTCAAAGAGAGTGAGATGCCAGCTCCTTTCATTCAGTCAGTAGCTTCAAACATTTCTGGTATATGAAAAACATGTTTTTCAATGGCAAAAATCAATGAATATTGTAAATGCACAAACAGTAATATCTCCACATTGCAAGGTGCAATTCTGAAATTTTTTGCTTTTTCCTGTTAATCCTAGCATGATAAAGAAGATTCAAAGAGAGTGAGATGCCAGCTCCTTTCATTCAGTCAGTAGCTTCAAACATTTCTGGTATATGAAAAACATGTTTTTCAATGGCAAAAATCAATGAATATTGTAAATGCACAAACAGTAATATCTCCACATTGCAAGGTGCAATTCTGAAATTTTTTGCTTTTTGCTGCTAATCCTAGCATGATAAAGAAGATTCAAAGAGAGTGAGATGCCAGCTCCTTTCATTCAGTCAGTAGCTTCAAACATTTCTGGTATATGAAAAACATGTTTTTCAATGGCAAAAATCAATGAATATTGTAAATGCACAAACAGTAATATCTCCACATTGCACGGTGCAATTCTGAAATTTTTAGCTTTTTCCTGTTAATCCTAGCATGATAAAGAAGATTCAAAGAGAGTGAGATGCCAGCTCCTTTCATTCAGTCAGTAGCTTCAAACATTTCTGGTATATGAAAAACATGTTTTTCAATGGCAAAAATCAATGAATATTGTAAATGCACAAACAGTAATATCTCCACATTGCAAGGTGCAATTCTGAAATTTTTTGCTTTTTCCTGTTAATCCTAGCATGATAAAGAAGATTCAAAGAGAGTGAGATGCCAGCTCCTTTCATTCAGTCAGTAGCTTCAAACATTTCTGGTATATGAATAACATGATGTTTTTCAATGGCAAAAATCAATGAATATTGTAAATGCACAAACTAATTTCTCCGCATTGCAAGGTGCAATTCTGAAATTTTTTGCTTTTTCCTGCTCCTCTTAGCATGATAAAGAAGATTCAAAGAGAGTGAGATGCCAGCTCCTTTCATTGTCAGTAGCTTCAAACATTTCTGGTATATGAAAAACATGTTTTTCAATGGCAAAAATCAATGAATATTGTAAATGCACAAACAGTAATATCTCCACATTGCAAGGTGCAATTCTGAAATTTTTTGCTTTTTCCTGCTAATCCTAGCATGATAAAGAAGATTCAAAGAGAGTGAGATGCCAGCTCCTTTCATTCAGTCAGTAGCTTCAAACATTTCTGGTATATGAAAAACATGTTTTTCAATGGCAAAAATCAATGAATATTGTAAATGCACAAACAGTAATATCTCCACATTGCACGGTGCAATTCTGAAATTTTTAGCTTTTTCCTGTTAATCCTAGCATGATAAAGATTCAAAGAGAGTGAGATGCCAGCTCCTTTCATTCAGTCAGTAGCTTCAAACATTTCTGGTATATGAAAAACGTTTTTCAATGGCAAAAATCAATGAATATTGTAAATGCACAAACAGTAATATCTCCACATTGCACGGTGCAATTCTGAAATTTTTAGCTTTTTCCTGTTAATCCTAGCATGATAAAGAAGATTCAAAGAGAGTGAGATGCCAGCTCCTTTCATTCAGTCAGTAGCTTCAAACATTTCTGGTATATGAAAAACGTTTTTCAATGGCAAAAATCAATGAATATTGTAAATGCACAAACAGTAATATCTCCACATTGCACGGTGCAATTCTGAAATTTTTAGCTTTTTCCTGTTAATCCTAGCATGATAAAGAAGATTCAAAGAGAGTGAGATGCCAGCTCCTTTCATTCAGTCAGTAGCTTCAAACATTTCTGGTATATGAAAAACATGTTTTTCAATGGCAAAAATCAATGAATATTGTAAATGCACAAACAGTAATATCTCCACATTGCAAGGTGCAATTCTGAAATTTTTTGCTTTTTCCTGCTAATCCTAGCATGATAAAGAAGATTCAAAGAGAGTGAGATGCCAGCTCCTTTCATTCAGTCAGTAGCTTCAAACATTTCTGGTATATGAAAAACATGTTTTTCAATGGCAAAAATCAATGAATATTGTAAATGCACAAACAGTAATATCTCCACATTGCACGGTGCAATTCTGAAATTTTTAGCTTTTTCCTGTTAATCCTAGCATGATAAAGAAGATTCAAAGAGAGTGAGATGCCAGCTCCTTTCATTCAGTCAGTAGCTTCAAACATTTCTGGTATATGAAAAACATGTTTTTCAATGGCAAAAATCAATGAATATTGTAAATGCACAAACAGTAATATCTCCACATTGCAAGGTGCAATTCTGAAATTTTTTGCTTTTTCCTGTTAATCCTAGCATGATAAAGAAGATTCAAAGAGAGTGAGATGCCAGCTCCTTTCATTCAGTCAGTAGCTTCAAACATTTCTGGTATATGAAAAACATGTTTTTCAATGGCAAAAATCAATGAATATTGTAAATGCACAAACAGTAATATCTCCACATTGCACGGTGCAATTCTGAAATTTTTAGATTTTTCCTGTTAATCCTAGCATGATAAAGAAGATTCAAAGAGAGTGAGATGCCAGCTCCTTTCATTCAGTCAGTAGCTTCAAACATTTCTGGTATATGAAAAACATGTTTTTCAATGGCAAAAATCAATGAATATTGTAAATGCACAAACAGTAATATCTCCACATTGCAAGGTGCAATTCTGAAATTTTTTGCTTTTTCCTGCTAATCCTAGCATGATAAAGAAGATTCAAAGAGAGTGAGATGCCAGCTCCTTTCATTCAGTCAGTAGCTTCAAACATTTCTGGTATATGAAAAACATGTTTTTCAATGGCAAAAATCAATGAATATTGTAAATGCACAAACAGTAATATCTCCACATTGCACAGTGCAATTCTGAAATTTTTAGCTTTTTCCTGTTAATCCTAGCATGATAAAGAAGATTCAAAGAGAGTGAGATGCCAGCTCCTTTCATTCAGTCAGTAGCTTCAAACATTTCTGGTATATGAAAAACATGTTTTTCAATGGCAAAAATCAATGAATATTGTAAATGCACAAACAGTAATATCTCCACATTGCAAGGTGCAATTCTGAAATTTTTTGCTTTTTCCTGTTAATCCTAGCATGATAAAGAAGATTCAAAGAGAGTGAGATGCCAGCTCCTTTCATTCAGTCAGTAGCTTCAAACATTTCTGGTATATGAAAAACATGTTTTTCAATGGCAAAAATCAATGAATATTGTAAATGCACAAACAGTAATATCTCCACATTGCAAGGTGCAATTCTGAAATTTTTTGCTTTTTCCTGTTAATCCTAGCATGATAAAGAAGATTCAAAGAGAGTGAGATGCCAGCTCCTTTCATTCAGTCAGTAGCTTCAAACATTTCTGGTATATGAAAAACATGTTTTTCAATGGCAAAAATCAATGAATATTGTAAATGCACAAACAGTAATATCTCCACATTGCAAGGTGCAATTCTGAAATTTTTTGCTTTTTCCTGCTAATCCTAGCATGATAAAGAAGAATCAAAGAGAGTGAGATGCCAGCTACTTTCATTCAGTCAGTAGCTTCAAACATTTCTGGTATATGAAAAACATGTTTTTCAATGGCAAAAATCAATGAATATTGTAAATGCACAAACAGTAATATCTCCACATTGCACGGTGCAATTCTGAAATTTTTAGCTTTTTCCTGTTAATCCTAGCATGTTAAAGAAGATTCAAAGAGAGTGAGATGCCAGCTCCTTTCATTCAGTCAGTAGCTACAAACATTTCTGGTATATGAAAAACATGTTTTTCAATGGCAAAAATCAATGAATATTGTAAATGCACAAACAGTAATATCTCCACATTGCAAGGTGCAATTCTGAAATTTTTTGCTTTTTCCTGCTAATCCTAGCATGATAAAGAAGATTCAAAGAGAGTGAGATGCCAGCTCCTTTCATTCAGTCAGTAGCTTCAAACATTTCTGGTATATGAAAAACATGTTTTTCAATGGCAAAAATCAATGAATATTGTAAATGCACAAACAGTAATATCTCCACATTGCACAGTGCAATTCTGAAATTTTTAGCTTTTTCCTGTTAATCCTAGCATGATAAAGAAGATTCAAAGAGACTGAGATGCCAGCTCCTTTCATTCAGTCAGTAGCTTCAAACATTTCTGGTATATGAAAAACATGTTTTTCAATGGCAAAAATCAATGAATATTGTAAATGCACAAACAGTAATATCTCCACATTGCAAGGTGCAATTCTGAAATTTTTTGCTTTTTCCTGTTAATCCTAGCATGATAAAGAAGATTCAAAGAGAGTGAGATGCCAGCTCCTTTCATTCAGTCAGTAGCTTCAAACATTTCTGGTATATGAAAAACATGTTTTTCAATGGCAAAAATCAATGAATATTGTAAATGCACAAACAGCAATATCTCCACATTGCAAGGTGCAATTCTGAAATTTTTTGCTTTTTCCTGTTAATCCTAGCATGATAAAGAAGATTCAAAGAGAGTGAGATGCCAGCTCCTTTCATTCAGTCAGTAGCTTCAAACATTTCTGGTATATGAAAAACATGTTTTTCAATGGCAAAAATCAATGAATATTGTAAATGCACAAACAGTAATATCTCCACATTGCAAGGTGCAATTCTGAAATTTTTTGCTTTTTCCTGCTAATCCTAGCATGATAAAGAAGAATCAAAGAGAGTGAGATGCCAGCTCCTTTCATTCAGTCAGTAGCTTCAAACATTTCTGGTATATGAAAAACATGTTTTTCAATGGCAAAAATCAATGAATATTGTAAATGCACAAACAGTAATATCTCCACATTGCACGGTGCAATTCTGAAATTTTTAGCTTTTTCCTGTTAATCCTAGCATGATAAAGAAGATTCAAAGAGAGTGAGATGCCAGCTCCTTTCATTCAGTCAGTAGCTACAAACATTTCTGGTATATGAAAAACATGTTTTTCAATGGCAAAAATCAATGAATATTGTAAATGCACAAACAGTAATATCTCCACATTGCAAGGTGCAATTCTGAAATTTTTTGCTTTTTCCTGCTAATCCTAGCATGATAAAGAAGATTCAAAGAGAGTGAGATGCCAGCTCCTTTCATTCAGTCAGTAGCTTCAAACATTTCTGGTATATGAAAAACATGTTTTTCAATGGCAAAAATCAATGAATATTGTAAATGCACAAACAGTAATATCTCCACATTGCACGGTGCAATTCTGAAATTTTTAGCTTTTTCCTGTTAATCCTAGCATGATAAAGAAGATTCAAAGAGAGTGAGATGCCAGCTCCTTTCATTCAGTCAGTAGCTTCAAACATTTCTGGTATATGAAAAACGTTTTTCAATGGCAAAAATCAATGAATATTGTAAATGCACAAACAGTAATATCTCCACATTGCACGGTGCAATTCTGAAATTTTTAGCTTTTTCCTGTTAATCCTAGCATGATAAAGAAGATTCAAAGAGAGTGAGATGCCAGCTCCTTTCATTCAGTCAGTAGCTTCAAACATTTCTGGTATATGAAAAACGTTTTTCAATGGCAAAAATCAATGAATATTGTAAATGCACAAACAGTAATATCTCCACATTGCACGGTGCAATTCTGAAATTTTTAGCTTTTTCCTGTTAATCCTAGCATGATAAAGAAGATTCAAAGAGAGTGAGATGCCAGCTCCTTTCATTCAGTCAGTAGCTTCAAACATTTCTGGTATATGAAAAACATGTTTTTCAATGGCAAAAATCAATGAATATTGTAAATGCACAAACAGTAATATCTCCACATTGCAAGGTGCAATTCTGAAATTTTTTGCTTTTTGCTGCTAATCCTAGCATGATAAAGAAGATTCAAAGAGAGTGAGATGCCAGCTCCTTTCATTCAGTCAGTAGCTTCAAACATTTCTGGTATATGAAAAACATGTTTTTCAATGGCAAAAATCAATGAATATTGTAAATGCACAAACAGTAATATCTCCACATTGCACTGTGCAATTCTGAAATTTTTAGCTTTTTCCTGTTAATCCTAGCATGATAAAGAAGATTCAAAGAGAGTGAGATGCCAGCTCCTTTCATTCAGTCAGTAGCTTCAAACATTTCTGGTATATGAAAAACATGTTTTTCAATGGCAAAAATCAATGAATATTGTAAATGCACAAACAGTAATATCTCCACATTGCAAGGTGCAATTCTGAAATTTTTTGCTTTTTCCTGTTAATCCTAGCATGATAAAGAAGATTCAAAGAGAGTGAGATGCCAGCTCCTTTCATTCAGTCAGTAGCTTCAAACATTTCTGGTATATGAATAACATGATGTTTTTCAATGGCAAAAATCAATGAATATTGTAAATGCACAAACAGTAATTTCTCCGCATTGCAAGGTGCAATTCTGAAATTTTTTGCTTTTTCCTGCTCCTCTTAGCATGATAAAGAAGATTCAAAGAGAGTGAGATGCCAGCTCCTTTCATTGTCAGTAGCTTCAAACATTTCTGGTATATGAAAAACATGTTTTTCAATGGCAAAAATCAATGAATATTGTAAATGCACAAACAGTAATATCTCCACATTGCAAGGTGCAATTCTGAAATTTTTTGCTTTTTCCTGCTAATCCTAGCATGATAAAGAAGATTCAAAGAGAGTGAGATGCCAGCTCCTTTCATTCAGTCAGTAGCTTCAAACATTTCTGGTATATGAAAAACATGTTTTTCAATGGCAAAAATCAATGAATATTGTAAATGCACAAACAGTAATATCTCCACATTGCACGGTGCAATTCTGAAATTTTTAGCTTTTTCCTGTTAATCCTAGCATGATAAAGATTCAAAGAGAGTGAGATGCCAGCTCCTTTCATTCAGTCAGTAGCTTCAAACATTTCTGGTATATGAAAAACATGTTTTTCAATGGCAAAAATCAATGAATATTGTAAATGCACAAACAGTAATATCTCCACATTGCAAGGTGCAATTCTGAAATTTTTTGCTTTTTCCTGCTAATCCTAGCATGATAAAGAAGATTCAAAGAGAGTGAGATGCCAGCTCCTTTCATTCAGTCAGTAGCTTCAAACATTTCTGGTATATGAAAAACATGTTTTTCAATGGCAAAAATCAATGAATATTGTAAATGCACAAACAGTAATATCTCCACATTGCACGGTGCAATTCTGAAATTTTTAGCTTTTTCCTGTTAATCCTAGCATGATAAAGATTCAAAGAGAGTGAGATGCCAGCTCCTTTCATTCAGTCAGTAGCTTCAAACATTTCTGGTATATGAAAAACATGTTTTTCAATGGCAAAAATCAATGAATATTGTAAATGCACAAACAGTAATATCTCCACATTGCAAGGTGCAATTCTGAAATTTTTTGCTTTTTGCTGCTAATCCTAGCATGATAAAGAAGATTCAAAGAGAGTGAGATGCCAGCTCCTTTCATTCAGTCAGTAGCTTCAAACATTTCTGGTATATGAAAAACATGTTTTTCAATGGCAAAAATCAATGAATATTGTAAATGCACAAACAGTAATATCTCCACATTGCACGGTGCAATTCTGAAATTTTTAGCTTTTTCCTGTTAATCCTAGCATGATAAAGAAGATTCAAAGAGAGTGAGATGCCAGCTCCTTTCATTCAGTCAGTAGCTTCAAACATTTCTGGTATATGAAAAACATGTTTTTCAATGGCAAAAATCAATGAATATTGTAAATGCACAAACAGTAATATCTCCACATTGCAAGGTGCAATTCTGAAATTTTTTGCTTTTTCCTGTTAATCCTAGCATGATAAAGAAGATTCAAAGAGAGTGAGATGCCAGCTCCTTTCATTCAGTCAGTAGCTTCAAACATTTCTGGTATATGAATAACATGATGTTTTTCAATGGCAAAAATCAATGAATATTGTAAATGCACAAACTAATTTCTCCGCATTGCAAGGTGCAATTCTGAAATTTTTTGCTTTTTCCTGCTCCTCTTAGCATGATAAAGAAGATTCAAAGAGAGTGAGATGCCAGCTCCTTTCATTGTCAGTAGCTTCAAACATTTCTGGTATATGAAAAACATGTTTTTCAATGGCAAAAATCAATGAATATTGTAAATGCACAAACAGTAATATCTCCACATTGCAAGGTGCAATTCTGAAATTTTTTGCTTTTTCCTGCTAATCCTAGCATGATAAAGAAGATTCAAAGAGAGTGAGATGCCAGCTCCTTTCATTCAGTCAGTAGCTTCAAACATTTCTGGTATATGAAAAACATGTTTTTCAATGGCAAAAATCAATGAATATTGTAAATGCACAAACAGTAATATCTCCACATTGCACGGTGCAATTCTGAAATTTTTAGCTTTTTCCTGTTAATCCTAGCATGATAAAGATTCAAAGAGAGTGAGATGCCAGCTCCTTTCATTCAGTCAGTAGCTTCAAACATTTCTGGTATATGAAAAACATGTTTTTCAATGGCAAAAATCAATGAATATTGTAAATGCACAAACAGTAATATCTCCACATTGCAAGGTGCAATTTTGAAATTTTTTGCTTTTTCCTGCTAATCCTAGCATGATAAAGAAGATTCAAAGAGAGTGAGATGCCAGCTCCTTTCATTCAGTCAGTAGCTTCAAACATTTCTGGTATATGAAAAACATGTTTTTCAATGGCAAAAATCAATGAATATTGTAAATGCACAAACAGTAATATCTCCACATTGCACGGTGCAATTCTGAAATTTTTAGCTTTTTCCTGTTAATCCTAGCATGATAAAGATTCAAAGAGAGTGAGATGCCAGCTCCTTTCATTCAGTCAGTAGCTTCAAACATTTCTGGTATATGAAAAACATGTTTTTCAATGGCAAAAATCAATGAATATTGTAAATGCACAAACAGTAATATCTCCACATTGCAAGGTGCAATTCTGAAATTTTTTGCTTTTTCCTGTTAATCCTAGCATGATAAAGAAGATTCAAAGAGAGTGAGATGCCAGCTCCTTTCATTCAGTCAGTAGCTTCAAACATTTCTGGTATATGAAAAACATGTTTTTCAATGGCAAAAATCAATGAATATTGTAAATGCACAAACAGTAATATCTCCACATTGCAAGGTGCAATTCTGAAATTTTTTGCTTTTTCCTGCTAATCCTAGCATGATAAAGAAGATTCAAAGAGAGTGAGATGCCAGCTCCTTTCATTCAGTCAGTAGCTTCAAACATTTCTGGTATATGAAAAACATGTTTTTCAATGGCAAAAATCAATGAATATTGTAAATGCACAAACAGTAATATCTCCACATTGCACGGTGCAATTCTGAAATTTTTAGCTTTTTCCTGTTAATCCTAGCATGATAAAGAAGATTCAAAGAGAGTGAGATGCCAGCTCCTTTCATTCAGTCAGTAGCTTCAAACATTTCTGGTATATGAAAAACATGTTTTTCAATGGCAAAAATCAATGAATATTGTAAATGCACAAACAGTAATATCTCCACATTGCAAGGTGCAATTCTGAAATTTTTTGCTTTTTCCTGCTAATCCTAGCATGATAAAGAAGATTCAAAGAGAGTGAGATGCCAGCTCCTTTCATTCAGTCAGTAGCTTCAAACATTTCTGGTATATGAAAAACATGTTTTTCAATGGCAAAAATCAATGAATATTGTAAATGCACAAACAGTAATATCTCCACATTGCACGGTGCAATTCTGAAATTTTTAGCTTTTTCCTGTTAATCCTAGCATGATAAAGAAGATTCAAAGAGAGTGAGATGCCAGCTCCTTTCATTCAGTCAGTAGCTTCAAACATTTCTGGTATATGAAAAACATGTTTTTCAATGGCAAAAATCAATGAATATTGTAAATGCACAAACAGTAATATCTCCACATTGCAAGGTGCAATTCTGAAATTTTTTGCTTTTTCCTGTTAATCCTAGCATGATAAAGAAGATTCAAAGAGAGTGAGATGCCAGCTCCTTTCATTCAGTCAGTAGCTTCAAACATTTCTGGTATATGAAAAACATGTTTTTCAATGGCAAAAATCAATGAATATTGTAAATGCACAAACAGTAATATCTCCACATTGCAAGGTGCAATTCTGAAATTTTTTGCTTTTTCCTGCTAATCCTAGCATGATAAAGAAGATTCAAAGAGAGTGAGATGTCAGCTCCTTTCATTCAGTCAGTAGCTTCAAACATTTCTGGTATATGAAAAACATGTTTTTCAATGGCAAAAATCAATGAATATTGTAGATGCACAAACAGTAATATCTCCACATTGCACGGTGCAATTCTGAAATTTTTAGCTTTTTCCTGTTAATCCTAGCATGATAAAGAAGATTCAAAGAGAGTGAGATGCCAGCTCCTTTCATTCAGTCAGTAGCTTCAAACATTTCTGGTATATGAAAAACATGTTTTTCAATGGCAAAAATCAATGAATATTGTAAATGCACAAACAGTAATATCTCCACATTGCAAGGTGCAATTCTGAAATTCTTTGCTTTTTCCTGCTAATCCTAGTATGATAAAGAAGATTCAAAGAGAGTGAGATGCCAGCTCCTTTCATTCAGTCAGTAGCTTCAAACATTTCTGGTATATGAAAAACATGTTTTTCAATGGCAAAAATCAATGAATATTGTAAATGCACAAACAGTAATATCTCCACATTGCACGGTGCAATTCTGAAATTTTTAGCTTTTTCCTGTTAATCCTAGCATGATAAAGAAGATTCAAAGAGAGTGAGATGCCAGCTCCTTTCATTCAGTCAGTAGCTTCAAACATTTCTGGTATATGAAAAACATGTTTTTCAATGGCAAAAATCAATGAATATTGTAAATGCACAAACAGTAATATCTCCACATTGCAAGGTGCAATTCTGAAATTTTTTGCTTTTTCCTGTTAATCCTAGCATGATAAAGAAGATTCAAAGAGAGTGAGATGCCAGCTCCTTTCATTCAGTCAGTAGCTTCAAACATTTCTGGTATATGAAAAACATGTTTTTCAATGGCAAAAATCAATGAATATTGTAAATGCACAAACAGTAATATCTCCACATTGCACGGTGCAATTCTGAAATTTTTAGCTTTTTCCTGTTAATCCTAGCATGATAAAGAAGATTCAAAGAGAGTGAGATGCCAGCTCCTTTCATTCAGTCATTAGCTTCAAACATTTCTGGTATATGAAAAACATGTTTTTCAATGGCAAAAATCAATGAATATTGTAAATGCACAAACAGTAATATCTCCACATTGCACGGTGCAATTCTGAAATTTTTAGCTTTTTCCTGTTAATCCTAGCATGATAAAGAAGATTCAAAGAGAGTGAGATGCCAGCTCCTTTCATTCAGTCAGTAGCTTCAAACATTTCTGGTATATGAAAAACATGTTTTTCAATGGCAAAAATCAATGAATATTGTAAATGCACAAACAGTAATATCTCCACATTGCAAGGTGCAATTCTGAAATTTTTTGCTTTTTCCTGTTAATCCTAGCATGATAAAGAAGATTCAAAGAGAGTGAGATGTCAGCTCCTTTCATTCAGTCAGTAGCTTCAAACATTTCTGGTATATGAAAAACATGTTTTTCAATGGCAAAAATCAATGAATATTGTAAATGCACAAACAGTAATATCTCCACATTGCAAGGTGCAATTCTGAAATTTTTTGCTTTTTCCTGCTAATCCTAGCATGATAAAGAAGATTCAAAGAGAGTGAGATGCCAGCTCCTTTCATTCAGTCAGTAGCTTCAAACATTTCTGGTATATGAAAAACATGTTTTTCAATGGCAAAAATCAATGAATATTGTAAATGCACAAACAGTAATATCTCCACATTGCACGGTGCAATTCTGAAATTTTTAGCTTTTTCCTGTTAATCCTAGCATGATAAAGAAGATTCAAAGAGAGTGAGATGCCAGCTCCTTTCATTCAGTCAGTAGCTTCAAACATTTCTGGTATATGAAAAACATGTTTTTCAATGGCAAAAATCAATGAATATTGTAAATGCACAAACAGTAATATCTCCACATTGCAAGGTGCAATTCTGAAATTTTTTGCTTTTTCCTGCTAATCCTAGTATGATAAAGAAGATTCAAAGAGAGTGAGATGCCAGCTCCTTTCATTCAGTCAGTAGCTTCAAACATTTCTGGTATATGAAAAACATGTTTTTCAATGGCAAAAATCAATGAATATTGTAAATGCACAAACAGTAATATCTCCACATTGCACGGTGCAATTCTGAAATTTTTAGCTTTTTCCTGTTAATCCTAGCATGATAAAGAAGATTAAAAGAGAGTGAGATGCCAGCTCCTTTCATTCAGTCAGTAGCTTCAAACATTTCTGGTATATGAAAAACATGTTTTTCAATGGCAAAAATCAATGAATATTGTAAATGCACAAACAGTAATATCTCCACATTGCAAGGTGCAATTCTGAAATTTTTTGCTTTTTCCTGTTAATCCTAGCATGATAAAGAAGATTCAAAGAGAGTGAGATGCCAGCTCCTTTCATTCAGTCAGTAGCTTCAAACATTTCTGGTATATGAAAAACATGTTTTTCAATGGCAAAAATCAATGAATATTGTAAATGCACAAACAGTAATATCTCCACATTGCAAGGTGCAATTCTGAAATTTTTTGCTTTTTCCTGCTAATCCTAGCATGATAAAGAAGATTCAAAGAGAGTGAGATGCCAGCTCCTTTCATTCAGTCAGTAGCTTCAAACATTTCTGGTATATGAAAAACATGTTTTTCAATGGCAAAAATCAATGAATATTGTAAATGCACAAACAGTAATATCTCCACATTGCACGGTGCAATTCTGAAATTTTTAGCTTTTTCCTGTTAATCCTAGCATGATAAAGAAGATTCAAAGAGAGTGAGATGCCAGCTCCTTTCATTCAGTCATTAGCTTCAAACATTTCTGGTATATGAAAAACATGTTTTTCAATGGCAAAAATCAATGAATATTGTAAATGCACAAACAGTAATATCTCCACATTGCACGGTGCAATTCTGAAATTTTTAGCTTTTTCCTGTTAATCCTAGCATGATAAAGAAGATTCAAAGAGAGTGAGATGCCAGCTCCTTTCATTCAGTCAGTAGCTTCAAACATTTCTGGTATATGAAAAACATGTTTTTCAATGGCAAAAATCAATGAATATTGTAAATGCACAAACAGTAATATCTCCTCATTGCAAGGTGCAATTCTGAAATTTTTTGCTTTTTCCTGTTAATCCTAGCATGATAAAGAAGATTCAAAGAGAGTGAGATGTCAGCTCCTTTCATTCAGTCAGTAGCTTCAAACATTTCTGGTATATGAAAAACATGTTTTTCAATGGCAAAAATCAATGAATATTGTAAATGCACAAACAGTAATATCTCCACATTGCAAGGTGCAATTCTGAAATTTTTTGCTTTTTCCTGCTAATCCTAGCATGATAAAGAAGATTCAAAGAGAGTGAGATGCCAGCTCCTTTCATTCAGTCAGTAGCTTCAAACATTTCTGGTATATGAAAAACATGTTTTTCAATGGCAAAAATCAATGAATATTGTAAATGCACAAACAGTAATATCTCCACATTGCACGGTGCAATTCTGAAATTTTTAGCTTTTTCCTGTTAATCCTAGCATGATAAAGAAGATTCAAAGAGAGTGAGATGCCAGCTCCTTTCATTCAGTCAGTAGCTTCAAACATTTCTGGTATATGAAAAACATGTTTTTCAATGGCAAAAATCAATGAATATTGTAAATGCACAAACAGTAATATCTCCACATTGCAAGGTGCAATTCTGAAATTTTTTGCTTTTTCCTGCTAATCCTAGTATGATAAAGAAGATTCAAAGAGAGTGAGATGCCAGCTCCTTTCATTCAGTCAGTAGCTTCAAACATTTCTGGTATATGAAAAACATGTTTTTCAATGGCAAAAATCAATGAATATTGTAAATGCACAAACAGTAATATCTCCACATTGCACGGTGCAATTCTGAAATTTTTAGCTTTTTCCTGTTAATCCTAGCATGATAAAGAAGATTAAAAGAGAGTGAGATGCCAGCTCCTTTCATTCAGTCAGTAGCTTCAAACATTTCTGGTATATGAAAAACATGTTTTTCAATGGCAAAAATCAATGAATATTGTAAATGCACAAACAGTAATATCTCCACATTGCAAGGTGCAATTCTGAAATTTTTTGCTTTTTCCTGTTAATCCTAGCATGATAAAGAAGATTCAAAGAGAGTGAGATGCCAGCTCCTTTCATTCAGTCAGTAGCTTCAAACATTTCTGGTATATGAAAAACATGTTTTTCAATGGCAAAAATCAATGAATATTGTAAATGCACAAACAGTAATATCTCCACATTGCAAGGTGCAATTCTGAAATTTTTTGCTTTTTCCTGCTAATCCTAGCATGATAAAGAAGATTCAAAGAGAGTGAGATGCCAGCTCCTTTCATTCAGTCAGTAGCTTCAAACATTTCTGGTATATGAAAAACATGTTTTTCAATGGCAAAAATCAATGAATATTGTAAATGCACAAACAGTAATATCTCCACATTGCACGGTGCAATTCTGAAATTTTTAGCTTTTTCCTGTTAATCCTAGCATGATAAAGAAGATTCAAAGAGAGTGAGATGCCAGCTCCTTTCATTCAGTCAGTAGCTTCAAACATTTCTGGTATATGAAAAACATGTTTTTCAATGGCAAAAATCAATGAATATTGTAAATGCACAAAAAGTAATATCTCCACATTGCACGGTGCAATCCTGAAATTTTTAGCTTTTTCCTGTTAATCCTAGCATGATAAAGAAGATTCAAAGAGAGTGAGATGCCAGCTCCTTTCATTCAGTCAGTAGCTTCAAACATTTCTGGTATATGAAAAACATGTTTTTCAATGGCAAAAATCAATGAATATTGTAAATGCACAAACAGTAATATCTCCACATTGCAAGGTGCAATTCTGAAATTTTTTGCTTTTTCCTGTTAATCCTAGCATGATAAAGAAGATTCAAAGAGAGTGAGATGCCAGCTCCTTTCATTCAGTCAGTAGCTTCAAACATTTCTGGTATATGAAAAACATGTTTTTCAATGGCAAAAATCAATGAATATTGTAAATGCACAAACAGTAATATCTCCACATTGCAAGGTGCAGTTCTGAAATTTTTTGCTTTTTCCTGCTAATCCTAGCATGATAAAGAAGAATCAAAGAGAGTGAGATGCCAGCTCCTTTCTTTCAGTCAGTAGCTTCAAACATTTCTGGTATATGAAAAACATGTTTTTCAATGGCAAAAATCAATGAATATTGTAAATGCACAAACAGTAATATCTCCACATTGCACGGTGCAATTCTGAAATTTTTAGCTTTTTCCTGTTAATCCTAGCATGATAAAGAAGATTCAAAGAGAGTGAGATGCCAGCTCCTTTCATTCAGTCAGTAGCTTCAAACATTTCTGGTATATGAAAAACATGTTTTTCAATGGCAAAAATCAATGAATATTGTAAATGCACAAACAGTAATATCTCCACATTGCAAGGTGCAATTCTGAAATTTTTTGCTTTTTCCTGCTAATCCTAGCATGATAAAGAAGATTCAAAGAGAGTGAGATGCCAGCTCCTTTCATTCAGTCAGTAGCTTCAAACATTTCTGGTATATGAAAAACATGTTTTTCAATGGCAAAAATCAATGAATATTATAAATGCACAAACAGTAATATCTCCACATTGCACGGTGCAATTCTGAAATTTTTAGCTTTTTCCTGTTAATCCTAGCATGATAAAGAAGATTCAAAGAGAGTGAGATGCCAGCTCCTTTCATTCAGTCAGTAGCTTCAAACATTTCTGGTATATGAAAAACGTTTTTCAATGGCAAAAATCAATGAATATTGTAAATGCACAAACAGTAATATCTCCACATTGCACGGTGCAATTCTGAAATTTTTAGCTTTTTCCTGTTAATCCTAGCATGATAAAGAAGATTCAAAGAGAGTGAGATGCCAGCTCCTTTCATTCAGTCAGTAGCTTCAAACATTTCTGGTATATGAAAAACGTTTTTCAATGGCAAAAATCAATGAATATTGTAAATGCACAAACAGTAATATCTCCACATTGCACGGTGCAATTCTGAAATTTTTAGCTTTTTCCTGTTAATCCTAGCATGATAAAGAAGATTCAAAGAGAGTGAGATGCCAGCTCCTTTCATTCAGTCAGTAGCTTCAAACATTTCTGGTATATGAAAAACATGTTTTTCAATGGCAAAAATCAATGAATATTGTAAATGCACAAACAGTAATATCTCCACATTGCACAGTGCAATTCTGAAATTTTTTGCTTTTTCCTGTTAATCCTAGCATGATAAAGAAGATTCAAAGAGAGTGAGATGCCAGCTCCTTTCATTCAGTCAGTAGCTTCAAACATTTCTGGTATATGAAAAACATGTTTTTCAATGGCAAAAATCAATGAATATTGTAAATGCACAAACAGTAATATCTCCACATTGCAAGGTGCAATTCTGAAATTTTTTGCTTTTTCCTGCTAATCCTAGCATGATAAAGAAGAATCAAAGAGAGTGAGATGCCAGCTACTTTCATTCAGTCAGTAGCTTCAAACATTTCTGGTATATGAAAAACATGTTTTCCAATGGCAAAAATCAATGAATATTGTAAATGCACAAACAGTAATATCTCCACATTGCACGGTGCAATTCTGAAATTTTTAGCTTTTTCCTGTTAATCCTAGCATGATAAAGAAGATTCAAAGAGAGTGAGATGCCAGCTCCTTTCATTCAGTCAGTAGCTACAAACATTTCTGGTATATGAAAAACATGTTTTTCAATGGCAAAAATCAATGAATATTGTAAATGCACAAACAGTAATATCTCCACATTGCACAGTGCAATTCTGAAATTTTTAGCTTTTTCCTGTTAATCCTAGCATGATAAAGAAGATTCAAAGAGAGTGAGATGCCAGCTCCTTTCATTCAGTCAGTAGCTTCAAACATTTCTGGTATATGAAAAACATGTTTTTCAATGGCAAAAATCAATGAATATTGTAAATGCACAAACAGTAATATCTCCACATTGCAAGGTGCAATTCTGAAATTTTTTGCTTTTTCCTGTTAATCCTAGCATGATAAAGAAGATTCAAAGAGAGTGAGATGCCAGCTCCTTTCATTCAGTCAGTAGCTTCAAACATTTCTGGTATATGAAAAACATGTTTTTCAATGGCAAAAATCAATGAATATTGTAAATGCACAAACAGTAATATCTCCACATTGCAAGGTGCAATTCTGAAATTTTTTGCTTTTTCCTGTTAATCCTAGCATGATAAAGAAGATTCAAAGAGAGTGAGATGCCAGCTCCTTTCATTCAGTCAGTAGCTTCAAACATTTCTGGTATATGAAAAACATGTTTTTCAATGGCAAAAATCAATGAATATTGTAAATGCACAAACAGTAATATCTCCACATTGCAAGGTGCAATTCTGAAATTTTTTGCTTTTTCCTGCTAATCCTAGCATGATAAAGAAGAATCAAAGAGAGTGAGATGCCAGCTCCTTTCATTCAGTCAGTAGCTTCAAACATTTCTGGTATATGAAAAACATGTTTTTCAATGGCAAAAATCAATGAATATTGTAAATGCACAAACAGTAATATCTCCACATTGCACGGTGCAATTCTGAAATTTTTAGCTTTTTCCTGTTAATCCTAGCATGATAAAGAAGATTCAAAGAGAGTGAGATGCCAGCTCCTTTCATTCAGTCAGTAGCTACAAACATTTCTGGTATATGAAAAACATGTTTTTCAATGGCAAAAATCAATGAATATTGTAAATGCACAAACAGTAATATCTCCACATTGCAAGGTGCAATTCTGAAATTTTTTGCTTTTTCCTGCTAATCCTAGCATGATAAAGAAGATTCAAAGAGAGTGAGATGCCAGCTCCTTTCATTCAGTCAGTAGCTTCAAACATTTCTGGTATATGAAAAACATGTTTTTCAATGGCAAAAATCAATGAATATTGTAAATGCACAAACAGTAATATCTCCACATTGCACGGTGCAATTCTGAAATTTTTAGCTTTTTCCTGTTAATCCTAGCATGATAAAGAAGATTCAAAGAGAGTGAGATGCCAGCTCCTTTCATTCAGTCAGTAGCTTCAAACATTTCTGGTATATGAAAAACGTTTTTCAATGGCAAAAATCAATGAATATTGTAAATGCACAAACAGTAATATCTCCACATTGCAAGGTGCAATTCTGAAATTTTTAGCTTTTTCCTGTTAATCCTAGCATGATAAAGAAGATTCAAAGAGAGTGAGATGCCAGCTCCTTTCATTCAGTCAGTAGCTTCAAACATTTCTGGTATATGAAAAACGTTTTTCAATGGCAAAAATCAATGAATATTGTAAATGCACAAACAGTAATATCTCCACATTGCACGGTGCAATTCTGAAATTTTTAGCTTTTTCCTGTTAATCCTAGCATGATAAAGAAGATTCAAAGAGAGTGAGATGCCAGCTCCTTTCATTCAGTCAGTAGCTTCAAACATTTCTGGTATATGAAAAACATGTTTTTCAATGGCAAAAATCAATGAATATTGTAAATGCACAAACAGTAATATCTCCACATTGCAAGGTGCAATTCTGAATTTTTTTGCTTTTTGCTGCTAATCCTAGCATGATAAAGAAGATTCAAAGAGAGTGAGATGCCAGCTCCTTTCATTCAGTCAGTAGCTTCAAACATTTCTGGTATATGAAAAACATGTTTTTCAATGGCAAAAATCAATGAATATTGTAAATGCACAAACAGTAATATCTCCACATTGCAAGGTGCAATTCTGAAATTTTTTGCTTTTTCCTGTTAATCCTAGCATGATAAAGAAGATTCAAAGAGAGTGAGATGCCAGCTCCTTTCATTCAGTCAGTAGCTTCAAACATTTCTGGTATATGAAAAACATGTTTTTCAATGGCAAAAATCAATGAATATTGTAAATGCACAAACAGTAATATCTCCACATTGCAAGGTGCAATTCTGAAATTTTTTGCTTTTTCCTGTTAATCCTAGCATGATAAAGAAGATTCAAAGAGAGTGAGATGCCAGCTCCTTTCATTCAGTCAGTAGCTTCAAACATTTCTGGTATATGAAAAACATGTTTTTCAATGGCAAAAATCAATGAATATTGTAAATGCACAAACAGTAATATCTCCACATTGCACGGTGCAATTCTGAAATTTTTAGCTTTTTCCTGTTAATCCTAGCATGATAAAGAAGATTCAAAGAGAGTGAGATGCCAGCTCCTTTCATTCAGACAGTAGCTTCAAACATTTCTGGTATATGAAAAACATGTTTTTCAATGGCAAAAATCAATGAATATTGTAAATGCACAAACAGTAATATCTCCACATTGCACAGTGCAATTCTGAAATTTTTAGCTTTTTCCTGTTAATCCTAGCATGATAAAGAAGATTCAAAGAGAGTGAGATGCCAGCTCCTTTCATTCAGTCAGTAGCTTCAAACATTTCTGGTATATGAAAAACATGTTTTTCAATGGCAAAAATCAATGAATATTGTAAATGCACAAACAGTAATATCTCCACATTGCAAGGTGCAATTCTGAAATTTTTTGCTTTTTCCTGTTAATCCTAGCATGATAAAGAAGATTCAAAGAGAGTGAGATGCCAGCTCCTTTCATTCAGTCAGTAGCTTCAAACATTTCTGGTATATGAAAAACATGTTTTTCAATGGCAAAAATCAATGAATATTGTAAATGCACAAACAGTAATATCTCCACATTGCAAGGTGCAATTCTGAAATTTTTTGCTTTTTCCTGCTAATCCTAGCATGATAAAGAAGAATCAAAGAGAGTGAGATGCCAGCTCCTTTCATTCAGTCAGTAGCTTCAAACATTTCTGGTATATGAAAAACATGTTTTTCAATGGCAAAAATCAATGAATATTGTAAATGCACAAACAGTAATATCTCCACATTGCACGGTGCAATTCTGAAATTTTTAGCTTTTTCCTGTTAATCCTAGCATGATAAAGAAGGTTCAAAGAGAGTGAGATGCCAGCTCCTTTCATTCAGTCAGTAGCTTCAAACATTTCTGGTATATGAAAAACATGTTTTTCAATGGCAAAAATCAATGAATATTGTAAATGCACAAACAGTAATATCTCCACATTGCAAGGTGCAATTCTGAAATTTTTTGCTTTTTCCTGCTAATCCTAGCATGATAAAGAAGATTCAAAGAGAGTGAGATGCCAGCTCCTTTCATTCAGTCAGAAGCTTCAAACATTTCTGGTATATGAAAAACATGTTTTTCAATGGCAAAAATCAATGAATATTGTAAATGCACAAACAGTAATATCTCCACATTGCACGGTGCAATTCTGAAATTTTTAGCTTTTTCCTGTTAATCCTAGCATGATAAAGAAGATTCAAAGAGAGTGAGATGCCAGCTCCTTTCATTCAGTCAGTAGCTTCAAACATTTCTGGTATATGAAAAACATGTTTTTCAATGGCAAAAATCAATGAATATTGTAAATGCACAAACAGTAATATCTCCACATTGCAAGGTGCAATTCTGAAATTTTTTGCTTTTTCCTGCTAATCCTAGCATGATAAAGAAGATTCAAAGAGAGTGAGATGCCAGCTCCTTTCATTCAGTCAGTAGCTTCAAACATTTCTGGTATATGAAAAACATGTTTTCAATGGCAAAAAATCAATGAATATTGTAAATGCACAAACAGTAATATCTCCACATTGCACGGTGCAATTCTGAAATTTTTAGCTTTTTCCTGTTAATCCTAGCATGATAAAGAAGATTCAAAGAGAGTGAGATGCCAGCTCCTTTCATTCAGTCAGTAGCTTCAAACATTTCTGGTATATGAAAAACATGTTTTTCAATGGCAAAAATCAATGAATATTGTAAATGCACAAACAGTAATATCTCCACATTGCAAGGTGCAATTCTGAAATTTTTTGCTTTTTCCTGCTAATCCTAGCATGATAAAGAAGATTCAAAGAGAGTGAGATGCCAGCTCCTTTCATTCAGTCAGTAGCTTCAAACATTTCTGGTATATGAAAAACATGTTTTCAATGGCAAAAATCAATGAATATTGTAAATGCACAAACAGTAATATCTCCACATTGCACGGTGCAATTCTGAAATTTTTAGCTTTTTCCTGTTAATCCTAGCATGATAAAGAAGATTCAAAGAGAGTGAGATGCCAGCTCCTTTCATTCAGTCAGTAGCTTCAAACATTTCTGGTATATGAAAAACATGTTTTTCAATGGCAAAAATCAATGAATATTGTAAATGCACAAACAGTAATATCTCCACATTGCAAGGTGCAATTCTGAAATTTTTTGCTTTTTCCTGCTAATCCTAGCATGATAAAGAAGATTCAAAGAGAGTGAGATGCCAGCTCCTTTCATTCAGTCAGTAGCTTCAAACATTTCTGGTATATGAAAAACATGTTTTTCAATGGCAAAAATCAATGAATATTGTAAATGCACAAACAGTAATATCTCCACATTGCACGGTGCAATTCTGAAATTTTTAGCTTTTTCCTGTTAATCCTAGCATGATAAAGAAGATTCAAAGAAGTGAGAATGCAGCTCCTTTCATTCAGTCAGTAGCTTCAAACATTTCTGGTATATGAAAAACATGTTTTTCAATGGCAAAAATCAATGAATATTGTAAATGCACAAACAGTAATATCTCCACATTGCAAGGTGCAATTCTGAAATTTTTTGCTTTTTCCTGCTAATCCTAGCATGATAAAGAAGATTCAAAGAGAGTGAGATGCCAGCTCCTTTCATTCAGTCAGTAGCTTCAAAACATTTCTGGTATATGAAAAAC
>NW_027369653.1:0-41154 GCF_046119375.1 Phyllobates terribilis | reverse complement strand
ACACCACCTAGAAAGGCATTTTGTCACCTTATGGGGCGATTCGGAAGATGAGCTAGACGTTGGAGAAGCACCAGAAAAATGCTTATTCGTCACCAAGCATCTCGAGCCCTGAACCTGAATTTGAGGTAAGTCTTCTTGAACTTAAACTCTCCTTTACACACCATCTCTCTAAATCTTAGGGTGTGCTCGATCAAGCAAATCTATCTGAAGACAAGCTTGATCTGAGCGATTCTTTTTCCTTACAGTCTGTTAAGACTACATCTGAGGAAGAGCTCAACCAAGTGAGTCTTGCGAAAGTCATGCTTGATCCGAACGAGTCTTATAAGACTCAGCGTGTACGTACTAGGCCCTCACAAGCCAAGCACGAAAAATAGAAAGCACGGAGAGTGTTACCTTCCAAAGGTAAACCTCACCAAGTGCTAGATCTGAACAATGACATCTATTATGAGCCAGTTCTTAGAACTGTGAAGATGAAAGTTCTACCTTCAAGTTCTGGAATCGCGAGCTCTAACGCTCCTACGAAGTCAACACTTCGTTGGAACATAAACCTTGATCATATCTTGCAGGTTGGAATGAAGAGTATAAGGCACAGAGTCATATCTTACGCTACTCTCATTTCACAAAATAAGATGGATCTTTCTATCTCTTTTAGGTCTGAACAAAAGAAATCAAGCGTGCTTCAATGACTAATACACATCTCTTTCATTCTTATCTTACAGGGGATGTACATCTATGTGGTAACAATTAACATTAATCAAAGTTGAGTCTCATTCATGTAACAAGCTACATATAATTTTAAAGTGAGACTCAGATATGTTCAAGCGAGTCTTTGAGGACTTCAAGCGATTCTTTATTTAACTTGCTGAATTATATATTATACTTCCGGAAGAGGAAATGGAAACACCATATATTTTCTAAGGTGCTTTGGTTGGATATCTTTCTACGCCTTGGGAATCGGCTAGATTTTCTATCTTATCTTATTAGCTGAATCAAGATATGCGTTGTAAGTTTCTCCCATTATTTGACTATGAATAAATGCACTTTAATTCTACATTGGGAACTTTAGTTGGATTGTGTTGCTTGCTTGCTTTTTTTCCATGCTTATCTTTTCAAAAGCCAGTCTTGCTAAGGTAGTATGTTGCACTTAAGCTATTGATTATAGTCTTAGCAAACTTCATGGTCTTCTTATGTGTCCTAAATAGAGAATGGTGATCGTCTTCTTGCCATATTACATGCCTATGAAATGATCCAATTCTATGGTGTCCCTTGCCTAACATTAATGTAACGCTTCCTTATTCCTTTGATAAACTCCACAATGGGAAATATTCATTTTTGTTTAAAAGCTAGTTACCCTCTTATGCACATACGTTATATATCCATTATATGCTAAGTGTGAGCGTGTTATGTCCGTACTTGTGAAATGTGCATTTCTTGTTAATCTTTTACGTACTTAAATGATACACTGGGTGCATATATACACTTTCTTTACACTCCTAAGCATGATTAAGAGATTATGCAAGAGTCTCTTCAAAGGTAGTCTCATTCGCTTTTGGGTTTGCTTAACTACGAAGGTTGCTTAATGAGGAAGGTAATCTTTTCGGCTTTGAAAAGTGAGGTCTAGACAAGTAGGCTAGTGATCTAGTATAATTAGATTCAGCAAGGCTACGTGGCTCAGTGATCCAGTAGAAATGGATTAAGAAAAGCCACTCTTAGACTTCACAACGCATCACAATAGCTGCTAGCGCATCTATTGTAGTCGTTACAACGAGTATCTTGAAGGCCGTGTCACTTAGTCAAGTGCTTCTCAGATTAGCAATTCTTCATGTATCCGTTGAAAAGCGTCAGAGATTATAGCCGTTGAGATATATCCATTGTGGATCTATCCGTTGGAGTTTGCTGTTGCGAGATTACAGCGACTCGTTTTGTTGGTGAAATCTTACAGAGGAAGGAAGCGCTCCACTATATAAGAACGGGTATGCATTCAATCTAACCTTTACCGTGTTCATTATCTCCCTCCTCTATGTTCTCATTGTTATCACACTCACTACTATTCTCTCTCTCGATACTACTTACTCTCACCTCCTCCTAAAGCCCCAACCTGTTAAACCCCATAACACAAAAGCTCCAAAGACTAAAATGGCCGACAAGTCACCCCTCGCAAATCTTTCTATATAGAAGAGCTTCTCGAAGAGCTCTTTTGCAACAGAAGAGTCGATCTAGAAGAGATTTTCCGGCGTCGCCAATTAACTGCTCAAACCTCTACAGCTCCGTTAACTACACCAAAAGCCCCAGTGTCTGGATCTCCGACTGCTAAGACTCCAGACACACCGGATGACCAAGAGTGAGTCGCTCTTGAAGTCGATGCGGACACAACCAATGAATAGGGAACGAGCTTGTGCCAATTGATATGACAACCTCCTCCATCGCCAACATTTTGTCCGATCTGGCAAATGTCGAGTCAGAGGTATTCGCTACACCGGCAAATCAAGAAAAAGGTGAAAAACTTTTTCTCACTTCTCCTCCTAATCCTCCGAATCTAGATGCTTCATTCTGGGATGAGGATGATGAAGAGATCGCTCCGGCCTAGCATAAGATGTTCAAGGACGCTAAAAGCCCGTCTAAAGTCGCTGGTAAGTGAAAGCTGATAGAGATTGAGGAAGAAGAGTTGTTTTCTGAAGAAGAAAGTCCAGAGTCCACGCCTCCTAAGCCAGTCAAGAAATAGGCGTAGTAAAAAGCTAAGAAGGAAGCCACAACATCTCACTCAGAGTTTCCTCCTATCCCTGGTGGTATCTCAAAGCGACACATACTCACTCCTTAAATAGTGCCTCCAGAGTTTTTAAAAGCCATAGAAGATGCTTCCGACTCAGACAGGTTCAGATACTTGCTAAATATGTAGAATTGGGATAAGCTAGAGATAGAGGTAAGATGATCATGACCTTGTTCGACAATTTCATTCTCTCTTTTCTAGTAAATCTTTTTCTTTTGGCGAACCATATTCTATCAACTTCATGTGGATGAACAACGCTGATAAAAGCTTCAAGGTTAGAGACCTAGAAAAGGCTATTGGTCAAGAGCCCGCTCCAGACGACTCTTTGGTTGGTTTTGATCACTTACACAAGAAAAATTGGGCAATGGGTTCAACAACGATCAAAGAAGCGATATTTGGAAAGAATGTCCCTGCAACGTTGAAGACTAATCACTACTCAGCGTCAAAGCGACATCTACACCATTTCATCTTGAAGAATATTACCCCTAGAAACCCCAACCTCGACCACGTGACAATCAACGACTGTTGCATTATGACAGCGTGCTTAAATGGGGAGCTGATCAACACCGTGCAGCTAATGTTTTCTCATATAGTTGTCATCCGAGCACATCATGGTAGCCCTCTTCCCTTTCCACATATAATCGCTCGCATTTTGAAGGAAGAAGGTCTATACAAGCCTAATATTGAGACCAACTTCAACGATGTGCTTACATTCGAAAAGGTTGCCGAGCTCGTTTCCAAGCCCCCCAAGCAACTCCCTCCAGCCACAAACTCTTATCGTACTAAGTCCAGAGAGCTAGTCACACCTGCTGCCAGCGAGTCTCAGTCCTCCGTTGTTTCAGCTATACAGAGTTTGTCTACGACATTTGAGAAGCGTCTTATAGAGATAAATACAAAGCTTCAGCTCATGACATAGCTCCAAGATGAACAATTTTCTATTCTTCAAACTTTCGTGTCTCTTGTACGTCAGCGTGATGCTTAGGTCTTAAAAGCTTGTCTTTATTTTGTGCTTGTCTATCTTTTTTCTTTCTATCAAGTTAACTAGTAATCCTAAGAACTCCTCAGCTCAAAAAAGATCTAAGGTTTTTATGACAATATACTATGCTTTATTGCTTCTATAATCTTGTTCTTTATGAATGGTTGCACCACAATTTTATGTCCTGAATGACTTGATTTGCATGATTACTGAATTAAGCTTGTTTCTCGACTTCACTTTAGTTCCATTTTCATGAATTACACTTGTATTTTTCGATGATGTCAAAAGGGGGAAGTAAACAGGTACATACCTTATTCAATCAAGGGGAAAATTTCAGACCATCTTGGTCTAAGGGGGAACAAAGGTAGACTTGCTAAGTGTTTTAGCAAGATTTTTAGCTAATTTGTTATATTTGAAAGTATTAGATTAATCTTCATTTAATATCTTAAGCTTAACTGATTATGTTTTAAAATATAATGTGTTTTTAAAATATAATGTGTTTGTCATCATCAAAAAGGGAAATTGGTTGGTTTGAGCTAGAGTGTGTAATTAGCTAGCTCAATAATTCCGCTTGTTTTGATGATTATAAACATAAGTATTTGATGTCCATTATGTGTGATAAGCTTTCCAGGAATAGCTCGATGAGTTAGGAGAAAAGATTTGACACAAGCGGACTAGCTAGTCCATGTAGAGACTAGCTTGAGGCCTAGTGAGAAAAGCGAGTCTCGCCAAGGCAGTGTTGAAGAAATAAAAGAAGAAAATGAAGATCCAGGTGATGAGTTGTGAAGATGGAAGGTCTATCTAAATCGAAGTGAGTCGCTGCAAGCTAGTGGATCGAGTTTCAAACTCAGAGAGAGTGTACAAGTGATCAAGTGCCAAAGAAAGAGTCCGACCATGGAATCCTGCACCAACGCGTAGTGAATTCGGGCGCAGTGAGGGGAAGGCGGAGATGATAAGGATAGGGGAATGTGCGATTTCTACCTATGGATAGTTATGAACGGGGATCACCAAGCTAGATAAATGAAGGAAGCGCAAGTGGCGTGGAGAGCATTGCCAACGTGGAAAAAACAGGTTACTGAAGAGAAGAAGCACAAAAGCGTGTTGAATCATTGATGCGCTCCATGGAAGGATCGGTCACACGGATTGCCAACGTGGACTTCATTATTGCCATAGATTATAGATTTGCTTACTTGGAGAATAAGTTTAGTAATGCTATAAATATGTGCAATAGGTGATGTTAGGTTCACGAGCTAAGAAGAGAAAAATAGAGCTAAAGGCTTTAGAGGGAAAGCTTGAGAGTTGAGTGCTTAGGGCAAACCTCGCTTGTTGAGAGGAGAAAGCAAGAGAGAATTGGTAAGAGTCTTAGCTAGAGGAAAGCTACTCTTATCCAAGGTCGTGTGAGGTTAATATGTTGTCTAAATCACCCTTGAGTGTGGAAAGGATATCTTGTATTGAGCTGAATGCAAATTGTGTTGAGAAAGAGTGTTACGAATTGTTGTAATGACTCTTGATTAATATAATCTATTAGTGGTAAGTTTTATCCCGAGCTTAGTAGAAGCATAGGGTTCTCACCTTGGGAAACTCTATGCATTTTAGCCGAACTCATCATCTAACAATCTTAACTTCAAAGTATTGTAGCTAATCTCCTCTTCCGCAACTCTAACACACTAGCTTACTAGCTTATGGTGTTTATCTTGGAGATTAGACTAGCTTAAACATGTTTTAACTTTCATATCTTTAAAACACTTAAGGGAGTTGATCTAGATTCTCTTTTATAAGTGTTAGCCGATCAAAGCTACTTGATCCTTTCATAGAAGTATAAAACCTACAAACTTCCTCTTTTAGAACTAATTTTTGATGTATGATAACATCTATTTTGTACATATTTTAGGAGTGTAGTTACATATAAGATTATGTCATTTGCATGCATATTTTATATATTTTATATCATATTATCTTGTATTCGGAGTCTACACTCCTGATTTTATGTGTTTTAGGTATTTTTGGAGAAATTACTATGAGGCTAATTGGAACTGCATGACATGGAATGGATTGGACTAAAAAATCGGAATTTAAGTTCTGTAACAAAGAATGGGCTTGGGGTAAAGAGAAGTGGAAGCCAAATATTGATGACGAACATTAGCTTAAGTGGGAGGAAGGTTAATTATCCAAGCTTGGTGGGGAGCCGAATAGTCAAGGATGTTACGTATTTTGGAAGAAGAGGATTATTTTATGTTTTGGAATTAATGAGGGGGATTTTGGTTTTTAAACGTTACGTTTAGAGGGGGTTACATATTATTTTGGAGCTCATTTGTTTCATGTCTATGTAGATTTCTTTGTTTTGGCTTTTTGGGATTGAACTTCAAGTTTGAGTATTGAAGCTAGTTTGATTCGAAGACTCGGTATTATCGTTCTAACCTTTATTAACTTGAATTATTTTCTTTTATTGGGACTCGAGATTATTGTCTCTCGGTTTTATTGAATAATTTTTACATGTTGATCGCTAGTTTAAATCAATTGATTATGTCTTCGATCATACTTGGCTAAACTCCTAGTTCTAAGGTTATGGTGATCAGTACAATGTTAATTTAGATAGAATTGTTCTTTTGCCTGAATTGAAATATTATTGATTCATGCCTAGATACTTTATGACCATATTAGCTAGGGATAATTGGATCCTGTTAGAGTTTGAGACTGAATGGTGATAATTTCTAATAGGTAATCAGGTAGGGGTCTGGGACTGAAAGGTGATAATTTCTACCGGAATCCTAGAAATTGAACCTGAGTTTTATTTGTGCAAAAGCAAATTAATTACTCTTGAGGATACTAAGTCATCATAGATGTTATACGTTTAGGGTGATTTATCTGAGCATGCCAGTGGATGTTATTTCAGTTTATACATAGACTATAAGTGAATAATGGGTTTAATTGAGATTAGCTCTGCTCGACAACGAATTTTAGTTTAGTTTAAACACATTTACTATCGTTTGAAAGAGTTAGTGAATTATCATAGAAAATTCACCTTCAATAATTAGACAAGATTTTTATCTATTGAAGAATTATCTCGTTAATTCTTAACCTTAAAGACATTTATCCCATATATCTTCCATCTATTTATTTTTTTGTTAGCTGTTAATTAGTATAGATTTCTCCAATATCATATATTTTCGCCTAGTATATTGGTAGTTGTTTCAATTAATATTACATTGGTCTCCGCGGGATCAACACTTGATTACTACAACTGATCTCATATACTTGTGAAAAGGTTTTAGCCACATCAATGTATTTCATAAACAAAGTAGTTGTCTTGTCCTCGTCTTCGTCCTAATCAGAACAATCATCTTCCATCTCAAGCTTAGAAAATGCTTTGGAAATACCAACCTCTATCTTCAGCGCGACTCTTTTCTGAATCTATTTAGAGATATTGACCTTGTTTTATTTTGCCTCGTCGACCACAAGTTTATAGATGATTTGACGAGAGGAATGTTGAGGTCTCTATGGGTATTTCTCATTGTTCTTTTTACTATGAAACACTTCTCCGTCATGCCACTGAAAATGACAAGGGCCTTGGAGTTCTCTTGAAGCACAACCCCAACGCTTGTGAGTTTAGAACACAGTCTTAGAAACATTGAGTAATACTGATGGGCGCAATCTCGATGGCGCCAAAGGAGTATCTTAGGCAACTAAAGTGGTATTTCGACTCACTTAAGAATCAAACGGAAGCATACGAGGCGTCGGGACCGAAGTCGCTAAAGTGAAGCAGAAAGAATGCAAAGTGAAGAGCTCCTACAGAAAGTAAACCGCGGTCGCGGTTCCCAACGTCAAAGTCAAGTCTTCCTTAGGCCAAACCGCGACCGCGGTTAGCCACCGCACCCGCGCCTCCCCAGAGTAAATCTTTGAAGTTTGGCCATTTGTTTTGTACCTCCTAAAATTTAGTGTGGTTGAATGGGGGTTTCGAGATTACCCTTTTGGGAGAGGTTTATAAGGATTTATTAGGGTTTTGACCATTATCTCATATCTCATTTTTAGAAAACACTCTCTTATTGTATTTTTCTTTCTCTCAAATTTTGAAGAACTAAAGATCCTTTTGAGTTCATTTTGAAGTTCTAAGCTTTGGTTTTGGTCTTTGTGGTAAGATTCTTAATCCTTTTGTTCTAATTTGATTGTGGAATTGTTTCTTGTGCCTGAATTTATCATTGATTGATATTGATTTCATCTAGGTGACCAACTAGGTTGATTGATATTTATCATGTTGCTAGGTTTAGACAATTCTATTTTAAAAGTCTTTCTTTCGATAGCAAACTCTATTTGCATGAACTATTTGCTAGTGCTTATAGGGTAGAGATCTTTAATTCATGTCAAGTATCGATTATTTGTCAATGGCATTGCATGAACCTACATATTTTTGAACTTTATGCGATTGTGTTATTAAATCTTGGGATTTCCTTGGTTGTAGAATGATTATGGTTTCTAGGACTATTTGGACTAGTTATTATTGGATGAACAAAGAGTAGGACAATCCAATCAAATATTAGTAGAACAATTGTTATTAGGAATCTATGATCCAATGACCATGCCAATTGCTTGGAATGGATAGGTGAACCATTTTAATCTCTATACCTTCTTCATTATATGTGTATTTGTGTTTTTTCTATTACCAACCATCCCCCCTTGTGTTACTTCATAATCAAAGAAGACTTCAAACAAAAAAGTCTTGCTCCCTTGGGTTTGACCCTTAATAGCACTATACTCTTAGTGGGAGTTCGGTAAAACTTTGACTAGGCGAGACAACTTTAGCCTTGGTCAAATTTGGCACCGTTGCCAGGGAGCAATGTGTTCATTGATAGTTTTTTGTGTGATTACCCTTGGTGTGGGCCTCATTGATGGTGCACACCCGTTCCACTAATTCACGTCTCCTTGATTTTGATCCATAGATAGAGAGGACGCACTTGCGGAACTTGAGGGAAGCTTTGCAAACTGATAGGGCTAAACCTACCAACAAGCGTATGGGATCAATTGTAGCTTTTCAAGTTTCGTTCCCATGAGGACAAAGTAGTATGTTTTGTAACTAAACTGGTAAGCTAAGTCGTAATGAGGGAATTTGGTGATTATGCTACGGAAACTAGAAAACACAACTTTTGGAAGAATATGTGAATGAGAATTATCTAGGATCAAGGATCACCACAACAACTCCTTGGTAGATTACAAGATGCATTAATCAAATAATAGCATGGACTTTGTTTGATGGTAAGCAATCAAATATATCTACTAATTCCTTTCAGACAATAGTAAACGTATCAAAACTCCAACTAACAATCAATGTCGTGCAAAGTTAATCAAGCATAGACTAATAGGCACTTAGAAACTAGAACTAGATCGGGTTAACATCCACTTTCGTGCTCAATTAAGTCCAACATAATCTAGGTTTCTATGATTTCTTAGATCTCCACAAGAACAAACAAGTCTATTCGGGTTCAATTATAGGTAATCCAACATAAACAATCTCCTTTCAGACTCATGCCATGTCTAATTGAAATCTATAGGTATCTCCTTTTAGATTCAACCTAATAGAATTCTAATTGATAATCTCAATCTCAATAAAACCCTAAAATCAAATCAAACAAGAATCCATGCTTTCAAAGACAAACACAAAAATAAAATCTACAAATTCATTGTTGGGATCACCCCAATCCTAGAAATATGGATTTAGCTATGCATAATGGGAGAAACAATCAAAAACATCATAAGAATAGAGAAATTCATAGATCTACATGAGAATAAGAGAAATACTTGATTCAATCTAGAGAAGAACATTCCCAATCTTGAGAAATATTCAATAATCTCCACAAATTGCAAAACTAGGTCTTTCAAGAAACTAAAGGGAGATAGAGAGGGAGGTGGATAGATGGATCTCTAAACATGGTCTAAAACCCCTTTTTATAAATCCCCAAAGGTCATCTAAAAGTAACCCCCAAAGAAGTCCAAGAGTTGCAAGTCAAAACACCAAATCTCGGAAAAGGATCCCGCTACTCGGCCCGATACTCGGCCGAGTAGTGGGACGAGTAAGCCTTTGAGATGGTGGCGCAGGATGGATACACGGCCTCATACTCGGCCGAGTAGTGGGCCGAGTATCCCTCTGGGGTGGCTCACTTGAACACCGCTTCGTTGGCTTGCTCCCGTCCTTCCTTGAGCCCTTCTTCCTTGGGTTCCAGCCTCGCTTATTCTTTGACACGAACACCATTTCATGGATGCTTATGAACTCCAATAATAATGCCTCCAAATCATCTCTAATAATCAAACAAAGGAGTAGATACCGACTCTACGAATAAAACTAAGAAAATAAGATAAAACAAGACTAGAAAGACGCAAAACGACTCTACTAAGATGAAATAAACATGATCTAAACTAGACTAAAATGCATGCTATCAAATTCCCCCATGCTTGAACCTTGCTTGTCCCAAGCAATCACATGTCAATGAATCCAAGTAATATACAAAAGAGGTATCTATCCAAGTGACATATGATTGATAACAACGAAAGATCAAACGGAAAACAAATCTTTTCCTAGCATGCTTCTCAATCAATGACAAGAATATATTTGTTCCTCAACTCTAGACCTCACCAGAATAATAGAACATGTCACTCTCACTCATATATGTAGGTATGTGTTTCACTCAGTGTTATATCTCAACTTTGAATGTTAACTACCATAGGCTTGCAACCAAATCTAGATCTCCATTGCTAGGTAAAATGTAAAACACAATCATGAGACATACAAGGGGTTGTAATGGGGACAAGGTACTCTATAAGGCATGAATGAAATTTTTGGCCATGTGGTGCAAAATCTAGGAGATATGAACTTCATATGAAAACAACACCAACTCAATTGATATTACAATAAGCACAAATACACAACTCAACCCAATATCTATCAAATTGTTTATTTGTTGCTCCTTTTCTTCTATTTCACTTATTTCCTCCTTTTTTGTTCTTTTTCTTTCATCTCTTTTTTTGTATTTTCTTTCTTTCTTTTTAACGAAAAAGAAGGGAGCAAATTGGATATAAACAACAATATAACGCTCTATAATCAAACATCGTTAACCACCCCATCATCTACCATTACCCCAAGCTTGTCTCGCATCCACACAAAGTAAATAGAAGTTCAATCCCCTAGATATGTAGGATATAAATATAAGCTCCGATTACTTTTGTGGAGCTAACAAAGAAAGTCTATAAGGCTCAAAGGGCTACAAGAGGAGGATATCAATTCAACGATAGTCAAGGATAATATGGGCTCATAAAAAATATAATGTCTTAATCAAATGTGTTGCACTTTTAGTCCTATATGTAGTCTCAAAGAGATTTAGAAGCAAGTTCTAGAGATAACAAACAAAGATAGTTCACTCATGAGAAATAAGAGGACTTTGCAAATGTATTCCAAGAAAGGCAAACAAGCTCACTAGGACAAATATCTAGAGTTTTGGTTGTAATGTATCTTAATCAAAGTCCACATGCCCAGGTCAATGTCAAAAGTGTGATCAATCATATCATCATCATAATGCAATTGTAATATTAACAACTAAAGCATATTAAAAGGATATACAGTCAATGCACCATTATAAGAACGCACAAAGGAACATGCAGGAGAAACGTGATAACCGACACAAAAGCAAAAAGAAAGAAAATAAAAAGAAAACAAACGGAAAATGCAATTCTAAACAACCTACATGCAATGAAAAACAGAAAATACTCCCCTCCCCCAAGCTTAAAACTAACATTGTCCCCAATGTATAATTAAAGAGAAAAAGGAAGAGAAGTACTCACAATGAACTACTCTTGTGAAGGTGGTCAAGGAGGAGGTCGACCTTTGAGAGAAACTCTGCCCATATTAGGTAGACAGAGAAGATGGCCACTATCCCCCAGATCAAGATCCTCCTTCAACCTCAAATTGTATGGAAGAGTCTTCAACTTCACTTTTGGTGCCTCATGAGTCTCCTCCATGGAGGAGACGTCTTCACGAGATAGGGTCTCAAATACGGTCTCATGCACCTCATTACTAGATTCCAATTCTAAGAGCACATTAGTAAGTAGCTCTATATTGTCAGCTTCGGTCACACTCTCAGTCAAGCAATACTCCAACGGATCATCAATCAAAATGGTCATCAAGGATTCTTGTGTTGCTTTTTCAACCATATCCAAGCTATAAATATCATCCTCAAAAGCAGGCTGCTTCACAACCTTAGGAAGGTTGAATTCCATTTTCTCCTCCCCAATATTGAAGGAGAGAACACCCTCCTTCACATCAATAAGAGCACCCGCGGTAGCTAGGAAGGGTCGTCCCACTATTATTGGAATAGGAGAATCAGCGGAATATCTAGGACAATGAAATCAATTGTGATGTAGAACTTGCCGATCTGGATAGGAATGTCCTCCAAAATATCAACCGAGCGTGTTGTAGATCTATCGGCCATGAGTAAGGTCATCTTCACCGGTCTAGGCTCTCGTAAATCAAGCTTCTTGCATATGGATAGAGGAATGATGCTCACACTAGCACCCAAATCACATAAAGCCTGGTAGGTACTCCTCCCTATCACCATAGGAACACAAAGCTGCCCGGATCTTCAAGCATAGGGGGGAAACTTGTTTTGGGATGATAGGGCTACACGCTTGGTTCAAAGAAATGGTGTGGTAATCATCAAGGTTCCGCTTGTTCGATAGGATCTTCCTTCAAGAACTTCACATAGGTTAACATTTTCTTGAGAGCTTCGGTGAAGGGAATGTTGATGCAAAGTTTCTTCAACACCTCCACAAACTTGCCAAATTGGTGTTCTAGCTGAGCTTGGGCTCTCCTTTGTGGGAAAGGAAGAGGAGGCTTGTAAGGTGGTGGTGGCACATACTTAGGCTCTTCCTTCTCCTCTTTCTCTTGAACCTTAACTTCCTCGGCATCATTAATAGCAACACCTTTCTTCTTAAGATCTATTACTTTAGGATCTTCAAGTGGCCTTCCACTTCTCAAGGACACAACATTGATTTCCCCTCTTGGATTGGCCTCAGTTTGGCTCGGGAGTTGACCATGTGGCCTAGGAGCATTCTTGGCATATTGAGCTTGCAAGCTATCATGACTATCCAGTTTCTTGTTTATATTCTGTAGCTCCTTCATAATTAGTTGAAGCGTAGACTCATCAGATGGTTGAGAATGCTCTTGACGTTGTGGTAGAGGGGGACGTTGTTGGAAACCGGGGGGTTGTCTAGGTGCAACTTGATTTCCCCCCAGGTTTGGTTTTCATTCCTCCAACCGGAGTTATAGGAATTTGATTATTGATCATTCCTAGGACCCCGATTGAAGTTGCTCATGTAGTTGGCCTCCTCTTGTGTCTCACCTTGAGCTCTGAATTGTTGGCATGATGAAATAGTATGGTCTCTCTCTCCAAAAAACTGACAAACCACATTAGACGTACCTCGAGAGGATGTAGCAACCCCATACTTTTTGGATTTTTGAACCGCCTAATTCAGCCTCTTGATCTCTTGTTGCAAAGCATCAATCTGAGCTTGTTGGTGTGTATCAACATTCACCTCATACATCCCAGCCGCTTTCTTAGGATGTGAACGAGCATCACTATAATAATGAGAATGTTGTGCGGTATCTTCGATCAAATTCCATGCTTCCTCAACATCCATTGACATTATTCTACCTCTAGCTGAAGCATCAAAAATGAGTCTGGTAGAACTGTCAACTGCATTATAGAAGACGTGTAGCAAAGTCCACTTCTCTTGCCCGTGATGAGGGCACAACATCAACAATTCCTTGAACCTTTCCCAACCTTCATATAGAGACTCAACATTTCATCTTCAAGGTTAAAATCTGATTTCTTATCTCGGTTGTCTTCTTTGGAGGAAAATATTTGGTGAGAAATGCATTGGCTAACTCATCCCAAGTGGTAACGGAGCCAAGAGGTATGGCATTATACCAAGCCTTTGCTCTATCTCATAGGGAGAACGACAATGTGAGTAAGAATAGTGCATCTTGACTCAATTCATGGATCTTCACCGTATCCATAAGCTCAGTGAAAGTGGCCAAATGTAGGTGTAGATTCTCAGACGGCAAACTTCCAAACTGATTTTGTTGAACCATGTTGATCAAAGAGGGTTTGAGCTCGAAGTTACGAGCGGTCACGGGAGGTCGAACCACACCTGAAACTTGCCCTCGGTGATTAGGTGTTAGATAGTCACCTGAAGTCATATGTGGCTTATCTAGGGCGTTAATCGGCTGATCTTGATTGCCATTCCCAGCCATCTCTTGTTCAATAAGATCACGTTGTTGTCTCCTTCTCAAGTGAAAAGCACGCTCAGGTTCAGGATCAAAGTCGTTGAGATTATTAGCGCTTAGAACTCATCTCATGAGAAGGTAACAAACCTGAGATCAAAGACAAGAGAAAAGGATCAAATAACACAAGAGACTTAGTCGAACCAGTTGTAGGATACAACTAATACTAGCAAATGTCCCCGACAACGGCGCCAAAAACTTGATAGGGATAAACCTACCCACAAGCCTATGGGATCAATTGTAGCTTTTCAAGCGTCGTTCCCACGAGGACAAAGTAGTATCTTTTCTAACTAAACTGGTAAGCTAAGTCGTAATAAGGGAATTTGGTGATTATGCTACGGAAACTAGAAAACACAACTTTTGGAAGAATATGTGAATGACAATTATCTAGGATCAAGGATCACCACAACAACTCCTTGGTAGATTACAAGATGCGTTTATCAAATAATAGCATGGACTTTGTTTGATTGTAAGCAATCAAATATATCTACTAATTCCTTTCAGACAATAGTAAACGTATCTAAACTCCAACTAACAATCAATGTCGTGCAAAGTTAATCAAGCATAGACTAATAGGCAATTGGAAACTAGAACTAGACCGGGTTAACATCTACTTTTGTGCTCAATTAAGTCCAACCTAATCTAAGTTTCTATGATTACTTAGATCTCCACAAGAACAAACAAGTCTATTCGGGTTCAATTCTAGGTAATCCAACATAAACAATCTCCTTTCAGACTCATGCCATGTGTAATTGAAATCTATAGGTATCTCCTTTCGGACTCAACCTAATAGAATTCTAATTGATAATCTCAATCTCAATAAAAACCCTAGAATTAAATCAAACAAGAATCCATTCTTTCAAAGACAAACACAAGAATAAAATCTACAAATTCATTGTTGGGATCACTCCAATCCTAGAAATATGGATTTAGCTATGCATAATGGGAGAAACAATCAAAAACATCATAAGAATAGAGAAATTCATAGATCTAGATGAGAATAAGAGAAATACTTGATTCAATCTAGAGAAGAACACTCCCAATCTTGAGAAATCTTTAATAATCTCCACAAACTGCAAAACTAGGTCTTTCAAAGAAACTAAAGAGAGATAGAGAGGGAAGTGGATAGATGGATCTCTAAACATGGTCTAAAACCCCTTTTTATAACTCCCCAAAGGTCATATAAAAGTAACCCCCAAAGAAGTCCAAGAGTTGCAAGTCAAAACACCAAATCTCGGAAAAGGATCCCGCTACTCGGCCGAGTAGTGGGCCGAGTAAGCCTCTGAGATGGTGGCGCAGGGTGGATACAGGGCCTCATACTCGGCCGAGTAGTGGGCCGAGTATCCCTATGGGGTGGCTCACTCGAACACCGCTTCGTTGGCTTGCTGCCGTCCTTCCTTGAGCCCTTCATCCTTGGGTTCCCGCCTCGCTTATTCTTTGACACGAAAACCATTCCATGGATGCTTATGAACTCCAATAATAATGCCTCCAAATCATCTATAATCATCAAACAAAGGAGTAGATACCGACTCTACGAAGAAAACTAAGAAAATAAGATAAAACAAGACTAGAAAGACGCAAAACGACTCTACTAAGACGAAATAAACATGACCTAAACTAGACTAAAATGCATGCTATCACAAACCCTTTTTGTGGAGGATATGGCTTCTCGTACACTACGAGAGCTTACAGCTCCTAATCTTGCTCAACAACCCTTAGCGGTCGTCGTGCCACCATTGGACTCCGGTGTGTCCTTTGTGATGAAGTCCGGTGTCATCAACCTCCTCACGAAGTTGCATGGATTAGCCGGTGAAGATCCTATCATGCATTTGGGTGAATTCCATGACATATGCATGTGTAGCAAGCCAACCAATCTCACGGAGGAGCAATTCAAGATGAGGGCCTTTGGGTTCACTTTGAATGACACCGCGAGAAATTGGTATTACCATCTTCCGGCGAGATCTATTGACACTTGGCCTAAGCTATACAAGGCCTTCCTCGACAAGTACTTCCACGCTAGGAAGTAAACCGCCTTGAAGAGAGCCATTGTAAATGTTGAGCAAGCGGATGAGGAAACACTCTATTACTATTGTGAGCGTTTCATGAGGTTGTGCGCTAGCTTCCCGTTCCACGGGTTTGACGAGAAGGAACTAGTAATCCACCTCTACAATGGGTTACTAGATCAAGGGAGAAGAATTATAGATGTTGCCTGCAATGGTAGTGTCTTGAACTTGACGCCTGCCATAGCCATGAGCCGGATCCATGACATCGCTGATTGAACAAGAATCTTTGGTAGGACGTATATAAGATAGGGAGTTCATGCCGCGAGCTCCAGTGGTCCTGATTCAAGCAATGATTTGGCTGAGATCAAAAGTATGATCAAGACTATGGCTTTGACCATGACCCGCTGACGCGAGCTTGTGGGATTCACACCGATGAATCTCATCCCACGGATATGTGTCTACAACTTCAGGACACTACCATTACTGCTGATGTAATTGCCGTGGGGGGATATGGACCTCCTAGAGCTCGGTTCGATAATCAAACTAACAATTACAAACAAAGGTAAAATGATTATGTGGGGTTATGATATGGTGACTCATCCGGGGGTCAATACAATCCTTCTCAGTCAGGTATTCAATTCCAGCCACAGGCTCAACTGAGCCATCAATACCGGGCTCCGTACCAGCTTAACAAACCGTCGGGCTACGGACTTCCTAAGCCATCTACCGAGGATATGCTGAATTCCTTGACCGCTCACTTCACCACTCACGTTCAAAAGACGGAATCTGGCATAAAGAGCATTGAGAAGCAACTTGGCCAACTTTATGACGCGATTTCTCAACAAAAACAACAACATCCCAAGAATTTGCCATCTCAAACGGTGGTGAATCCGAGGAATAATGTGAGTGCTATCCATTTGAGAAGTGGTAAGGTGTGTGTAGATGCTCCCCAGGCTGAAGAGGGAGAAGGAGCGGAGGGTTCTGCAGAAACAAATCCGCGGGATAATGTGAGTGCTATCCATTCTGGAGTCCCTAAAAGGCACTCGAAGGCCAGTTGATGACAAGGTGCTCTTCGATACGTTCAACAAGTGCAAAGTCAATATTACCTTGCTCAAGCTCATCTAAAGCGTACCCCTATACGCCAAGTTCTTGAAAGAACTATGAACGATCAAGAGGAAGTAGAAGCTTAAAGGGAAGCAAAAGGTGCAAGTGAGTAAAGGCGTCTCCGCGATATTCCAACAAAAGGTGGCCAAGAAGTGTAGTGACCTGAGTATGGTAAGCATTCCTTGTACCATTGGTGAGACTAAAATCGTTAGTGCCATGTTAGATCTAGGTGCTTCTATTAATGTCTTGCCTTATTCTTTGTATAAGTTGCTTGGCCTAGGACCCTTGAATGAAACGGGAATTGTGATTCAATTGGCCGATAGATCCTCAGTTTACCCGAAAGAGATAGTTTAAGATGTATTGGTTATGGTTGACAATGTCATCTTCCCGTGCATTTCTTTGTCCTAGACATGGCACATGAGGCTAACGATTCACTTATCCTACTAGGAAGACCCTTTATGAAAACGGCCAATACTAAAATTGACTTAGCAAGTGGTTCAGTCACTTTTGAGTTTGATGGGGATATTGTGAGTTATAACATTTATGATGCTATGAAACACCCTTGTGATGATAACTCTTTGTTCTCTATTGATGTGATTGATCCAATTGTGCAAGATAATTTTGATGTAGATCATTTCAATGAGCTACAATCCACTTTAGATAACAGCTTGGTCGATTCATCGAAGATGGACCTCACTATGTCTACCGACATGAGTGAAGTTCTAGCTCAATTGGACTCAAAAGAGCCATTTTTGGATGGTGGGCCCATGTTACTAATTCCCGAGGACGAAGACCTTTTCCATTTGTAGTGCAGGCGCAGGTGATTGATCTACAACAACTCCCAGAGCCCTTGAAGTATGCTTTCCTAGGTGTGAATGACACTCTACCGGTCATCATCTCTAGCACGCTTACGGGAGTCCAAGAATAGAAATTTGTGAAGGTCGTTAAGCAGAATGTGACGGCTCTAGGATGGACTATAGCCGATATCAAGGGAATAATCCCTTCTACTTGTATGCACCGGATTATCCTCAAAGAAGGAGCCAAGCCTAGTAGGCAACCTCAAAGGAGACTTAATCCACCTATGATGGAGGTAGTGAAGAAGGAGGTGTTGAAGCTCTTACAAGCGGATATGATCTTCCCCATCTCGGATAGCAAGTGAGTCAGCCCTAAACAAGTTGTTGCGAAGTAAGGAGGGCTTGCCATTGTGGATATAGACAAAGGAGAGATGGTTCCTCAACGAGCACAAAAGGGTTGGAGGGTTCTCATCAATTACCGCAAGCTGAACGCGGTAACTAGAAAGGACCACTTCCCCTTTCCCTTCATTTGATCAAATTCTCGAGAGGCTTGAAGGAAGGCACTAATACTGTTTTCTAGATGGATACTCGGGATACTTTTAGGTGGCCATAGTGCCAGAGAACCAGGAGAACACGACGTTTACATCCCCATTTGGTACTTTTGCATATTTCCGGATGCCATTCCAACTATGTAACGCACCTGGGACATGTCAATGATGCATGGTAAGTATCTTCTCTAAATATATTGAGCATTTTATCGAGGTATTCATGGATGATTTTATGGTACATGAGAACAATTTTGACTCTTGATTTAACCATTTGACACTTGTGCTTGAAAGATGTTTTGAGACCAATTTTTTCTTGAACTCAGAAAAGTTTCATTTTATGGTTAATCATGGTATTGTGCTGGGTCATATAGTGTCGTCCAAGGGTATCGAGGTCGATAAGGCAAATATTGATGTAATTTAGTCCTTGCCTTATCCTACTAATGTGCCTGAAGTGCGTTACTTTTTTAGGCCATGCGGGTTTTTATCGTAGGTTTATCAAGGACTTTTCCAACATTTCTTCACCCTTGTGCAAGTTGTTGAAGAAGGAGTTGACGTTCGAGCTCACCAACGAGTGCAAGAGAGCATTCGACGCTCTTAAATCTCACCTCACCGATGCGACTATCTTCAAAGCACCCGATTGGTCTCTCCCTTTTTGAGATCATGTGTTGCTCTAGTGATTATGCGGCGGGGGATGTACTTGGTCAGAAAATTGGGTGAGCTATGCATGTGATCTATTACGCCTCAATGACGTTGAATGGCGCTCAACGGAATTACTCTACTGCAGACAAGGAGCTCCTAGCTGTGGTGTTTGCCCTTGATAAATTTCGGCAATACTTATTAGGCACGCAGGTGATAATCCACACCGAACATGCAGCACTTCGTTATCTCATGAAGAATAAAGAATCCAAGCCAAGACTTATTCGGTGAATTTTTCTCTTTAACGAGTTCGATGTGGAGATACGAGACTAAAATGAGGTCGAGAACTCAGTGGCTGATCATTTTAGTCGGATCATCCGTGATCGATAAGAGCCAATTTCAAGACACTTGGCGATTTTCCAGATGAGTCCCTCTGTGCCCTGTCTGCAGAAGCTCAGCCGCGATCACAGTCTGATGGCCGCGGTCGCGGTTCGTCCGGGCTTTTCCAGCTTTCCACCGCAGAGACTTATCGGCTGTCGCGGTTCTCATGTTGATTTACTCTCCCTCCGTACTCCCAAGCCATGGTATGCTCACTTGGTTAACTACATGGTGAGAGAGGAGTTCCCTCCCAACATCACCAAAGTGCAGAAAGACAAGATCAAGAGCGAGGAGAAGTATTATGTGTGGGATGACACATACCTTTGGAAGCATTGTGTTGATAAAGTGATCCGAAGATGTCTCTCGGATAATGAGGTACAATCGGTTCAAACCTTTTGTCATTCTTATGCATGTGCGGGTCACTTTGGACCGAATAAGACGGCTCGAAAGGTCATGGACAACGGATTCTATTGGCCACACATCATTCGAGACGTGTACGGGTTTTGCAAAGCTTGTGACCGATGTCAAAGGGTCGGGAAAATCTCCTGAAGGAATGAAATGCCGCAAACACCATTAATCGTTTCTGAGATTTTTGATGTTTGGAGGATCGATTTCATGGGACCTTTAACTAAATCTTATGGGAATGTATATATATTGCTTGCGGTGGACTATGTTTTCAAGTGGGTGGAAGAAAAGGCCACCAGGATTGATGACTAAAAGTGGTGTCAAGTTTCTTGAAGGAGAACATCTTTTCTCGGTTTGGGATCCCTAAGGTTCTTGTGAGAGATAGGGGAACTCCTTTCATGAATAGGATGGTGAGTGCTCTTCTCAAGAAATATGGCATTACGCATAGAGTTTCTACTGCTTATCATCCGCAGAGCAATGGGCAAGCCGAGGTGTCGAACATGCAGATTAAGGGAGTTATCGAGAAGACGGTTGGACCTAATAGAAAAGATTGGAGTCTCCGTCTTGATGATGCTTTATTGGCATACCGCACCGCCTACAAGAAACCCATTGGCATGTCACCCTATCGGTTGGTTTTTGGGAAAGGGTGCCATCTTCCCATAGAGCTAGAGAACAAGGCTTGGTGGGTGGTCTGGAAGTGCAATATGGAAACGAATGATGTAGGAGAGTTCCATATCTCCAAATCCATGAGCTCGAAGAAATTCTAAGAGAAGCGTATGAGAACTCTGTCATTTACAAGGAGAAGTAAATGGCATGGCATGACAAGAACGTGTTCAAGAAGGACTTCAAGGCTGGAGAAAAGGTCCTTCTTTACAATTCTCGCCTTCAACTTTTCCCTAGAAAGTTACGATCTAGATGGAGTCGACCTTACGTGATGGCCCGTGTTTTTCCTCATGGAGTTGTAGAACTTTATGACACGACTAAGCACAACGTTTTCAAAGTTAATGGTCAAAGGTTAAAACCTTATCATGAAGGTTTCTCCAAGGAGGTGGTTGAAGAGTTGGCTCTCGAGGAGCCCGGGTCTGATGACTAACTTTTCCCGGACTGCGTCGAGCCACAACGTTAACTAAGGAACTGGTCGGGAGGCATTCCGATTTATTAGTCATGTAAAAAAATAGAAAAGTGGGAATTTGTGTCGTGGTTGAGAAAAGAAAAGATGTGCTTCTATGACCTTTCGGAGTACCGATGAGGGTCTTCTTGAGAGCATCTCCTTTACGTACATGGGTACACGCTTTGAGATGTCGGCGGACGAGATCCGCGAGGGTTTCGGGATATCAAAGAGCCTTCTCTGACTTGGGGCCACGAGACAGTTGGGGACCTTCCCGTCCTTTGGTGGAACATGATCACGGGGCTGACCTTTGGGGCGGATGGGGACACGTACAATTATCATATCAGCAATCCCGCCATCCGTCTCATACACAAGGTCCTGGCAATGTGCTTCTGTCGATGGGGTGAGGTGAACAAGGTCCTGATCACGTACCATCAGTATATGTGGGCGATGTAACCAGAGTGTGCCTTGGTTCCCGATTGGGCGGGTCTTTTTTTTTAGCGGTGTGCTCAAGCTCGCCGTCGCTCGTCAGGGAAGATCACCATGGGAGGCATGATTACCCTCTTGGTAGCGAGTCAAGTGGACATTGACCACCTTGAGTGTGATGACAGCCCCGACCCACCAATCCGAGGGGGCATTGCGTACGATGAGGCGTGGCTGCTCAGCAACCACATGATATATAGGCTCCGCAGATGCTATCAGTTCTTGTGGCCTTTTAGGAAGACCAACGACATGTATACTCGCCTTCCAAAGGCCTTGGCCTACGTGCCTTCTCCCACATTTCTACTCCCGTTGGACAATACTACGGGGGTTAAGGCCGAGAGCACCGCTTGCCAGCGCAAGATTTGGTGAGCCGAGGCAGCTCGACAGGCACCCGAGGCTCAGGTTCCCTACTAGGCAGATGCTGGTCCTTCTGGTGCTCAACAGGGTACGGAGGAGTGGGACCGACTTTGGTCCAAGTTGGGGCACATCACGGATCAGATGGGGCAGATCGAGGTCATTGTTGGCTAGTTGGGTGTGAGCGTGGCGCGGATCAGGACGGATCTGGCTAATTTCTGCCACTATGTTGAGAAGAGAGTTGCTGGGTTTGATGTGAGGCTCCAGGGCATTCAGGAGGATCAGGCCGGGTTGAGGCAGTATGTGGAAACCCTGTTCAACCACTACACGGCTCAGTGGGAGCATTTCTACTACCATCATCCACCGCCTCCTTCGGACCACTGAGGTACGTTTGCTATTTTCCCATCCCTATTATTATGTGTCCTCTTTTTTTGCATTGAGGACAATGCTCGATTCAAGTGTGGGGGGGTTGGTATTCGTAGGTATGAATGTAGGTTGTTTTTGGTTGCTTGTTTTTGAGTATTTTTAGCTAGTTTGTTATTTTTGGTATGTTCTAGCTTGTTTTGGTGTGTTTTGATTTGGTTTTGTGTGTCGGTTGATGCATCCACTAATTTAGTTGTTGTGGGTTCTTATAATAGTGCATGTACTTTGGATCCTTCGACTATGCTTTGTTTCTTTGATTTTACGAATGTGTTATGATGATGATAATGATTTGTTAAGCTTTAGACACTTACTTGAGCATGTGATCTTTGATTGTATTACTTGAGGACCAATGCTTTTTATGTCGTTATGTCCTCACATATGACTGTTCTTCCATGATTTTTTGCTTTAGAACTTCCTTCTATATCTATTTCAAAACCTAAAGCGCTGATGTTAATTTTGCATGACATTTGATTGAGACATAAATTTATAGCATAATTTAGTACAAAAAAACTACGATAAAAAGTAGGATAAACTTCTAACACAAGTCATGCGAGTGTGCGATCTCCAAGGTTGAAACAACACTGAGGGTTCGACTCTCAAATGATTGTCAGATGAACACGCGGTATCCAAGGTTGAAACAACACTGATGAATCGATCTTCTGATGACCGCGTGAAAAATTCTATTAAAAAATAAACAAATAAAAGTGTCTTGAAAAAATAAATAAATTTTATGATTTGTGAACGTCTCTTGATATGTTTCGCACCTTGCCTTGTGTTTTAGTCTTGGATGTGGTTTCCTGTTTTTAAAGTGACATTTAAGGATAAAACATGAATTTGTGTGGCTTGCTTCTTATTCGAGTAGAGGAACATTCGTCTTCTTGTCATTGAACGTTGCGTGCTATGAAGGAAAGATGTCTCTAGTTTAACTTAACATGGTTATCAAATATATCATTTGGATTGAGACAACCATTGCATATTCTTACGATCCACTATGATGTGCTTTCTTGGGATCCATAATGATTAATGACGGGGGTGTTCACAACATGCATTTTAGCTAGAATAGGTCATGTTTTGTTTTCTTAGGTAATGTCTTGTTAGGGTCGTAGTCTTTGTTTTTTATTGTTGAAAGCAGGTTCTTGCGAGTTGTTTCTCGGACATTGTTAGTTGACTTCGAGTTGCCCCATAATCACCGGGACCTTCATGCTGACTCAAGGACGAGCAAGGTCTAAGTGTTGGGGAATTTGATGGGCGCAATCCCGATGGCACCAAACGAGTATCTTAGGGAAATAATGTGGCATTTTGACTCACTTAATCATCAAACGGAAGCATATGAGACATCGGGACCGAAGACTCTAAAGTGAAGCCAAAAGAATGCAATGTGAAGAGCTCCTACAGAAAGTAAACCGCGGTCCCGATCAGCCGACCACGGTCACGGTTCCCAGCGTCCAAGTCAAGTCTGCCATAGGCCAAACCTTGGCCGCGGTTTGCAGATCACGCATGCGCCTCCCGGAGTAAATCTTTGAAGTTTTACCATTTGTTTTGTAACTCCTAGACTTTAGTGTGGTTGAATGGGAGTTTCGAGATTACCTTTTTGGGAGAGGTTTATAAGGATTTCTTAGAGGTTTTGACCATTAGCTCATATCTTTTTTTTAGAAACACTCTCTTATTGTATTTTGCTTTCTCTCTAATTATGAAGAAATAAAGAACCTTTTATGTTCACTTTGATGTTCTAAGCTTTGGTTTTGGTCTTTGTGGTAAGATTGTTAATCCTTTTGTTCTAATTTGATTGTGGAATTGTTTCTTGATCTCTTGTGCCTGAATTTATCAATGATTGATATTGATTTCATCTAGATGGCAAACTAGGTTGATTGATATTTATCATGTTGCTAGGTTTAGACAATTCTATTTGAAAAGTCTTTTCTTTCGGTAGCAAAATCTATTTGCATGAACTATTTGTAGCATGATTAGGTTTCCTAGGCCTATTTGGACTAGTTACTATTGATGAACAAAGAGTAGGACAATCCAAACAAATATAATTAATTTTTTTTATTAGGAATCTATGATTTACTGACCATGCCAATTTCTTAGAATGGATAGGTGAACCGTTTTAATCTCTATACCTTCTTCATTATTTGTGTGTTAGTGTGTTTGTATTTTTTCTATTACCAACCATCCTCGCCTGTGTTACATGATAATCACACAAGACTTCAAACGAAAACTCTTGCTCCCTTGGGTTCGTCCCTTACTACCACTATACTCTTAGTGGGAATTCGGTTAATACTTGGACTAGGCAAGGCGACTTTAGCTTGGTCAAATACTCATAGACCGACTTTGTTTCCTCCATCTTGAAGGAATGATAATTACTCTGAAGTCGATACTTCTTCCTCTCTTTTAATTCCGTTCTTCCTTCATGCATCTCATTCAAAGAATTCTACATGTCACAAGCATTGTCGATGTGAAGCACCTTGTCCATGTTTGCTCTGGTGAGATTGTTGAGTATGTACTGCCGCACCTTGGCAATCTTCTCCATCATGGTGTTGTTAGAGGGAGCTCATTGAGCTTATGGTTTTGTAAGATCCACCACACCATTTACATTGAGAATGATGTGCCAGCATTGGTAGTTGCTGGTATTAATGTAGTTTTCATTGTTCTCTCCCAAGGTAGAACTTGCAATTTTGAGACTTTTCTTGTGAGTAGACACATAAATAGAGCCTTTGTATGATAAAAGTTGTTGAACATGATGTGTCTGAGTAAATATAAGAAACAAATGTGTGTTCCTTTGATGCGGAAAATACAAAGAAACTCACAAAGGAACATTGTTCTTTGTAATGTGTATCTTTGACAACAACTAGTTGTCTAGGAGATAACCCACTACCTTTGTCTCGAAAGGATCTGAAACCCTGTTTATATTAATAGAAGAGGTTACAAAAATTAGGAGAAAAGATAGCTTATGTCTAATTCTTAGACTTCCTAATTTTCTAACTCTTGCAATAATATCTCTCACAAGTTTTCACCGTTATCTTAAACAAGATCACTCGATCAATTCTCAGTTTCGCTCTCTTTTACTATTGGAATTAGATAAGTTAAAATGAGGGATCACAAGCCTTATTTAAACATTCCAAGAATTAAGTCTTGAAACGTCTAATTTCGGCTCCATGATTGCCCTATATTTGAGTTGTTTTCATAAACGGCTCATGTCAAAGATGCGTACTTAATCATACATGGAAACTATGGGATTATACACATATAAAAGTTTCGTTCTTATCCTAAGGCTTCCCATAAACAAAGTAAATTGAATCTCCTTCAGAAATTCAAAGGTTCAAACATAACGGCCAAGCGAAGGGTGTTTTCTTGTATTAACGTTCCTTCTTTACTTGGATAGATGTGTTCTTTATAATACAATTGATCATTACTTCATAAGATGTGCGTGGTTGGAAATACTCAAGAAGCACGACACTTGACTTGGTACTTTAAAGACACATACTGTTCTCTTTAACAGATTTTGTTCTCTAACACCTGAACAAGGCAAAATGTCATGTTTTCTTCAATCTCGACTTGATCAATCATGAGGCTTGTGATCAGAAGTAATATGCATGCAAGATAAACTTGATGAACCATGTGATAAGAATTTGTTTTTCATAATCGAAACATGGAGAAAATTAAGTATTGCTCATTAAGAGGAACATAACACTGTTCTTTAGAATCACAATTCTAACAATTAGAGTTCACGATATTGAGTAAAGAGCAACCCAAGGTGAAGCGTATTTACATAAGCAGAATGAACAAAATCGACATTACCAGCAAAACTAAGTGTAGTGCAATCGTTTACACGTTCTTTATCCTTGTCAATTGAAGAAGGGATAGTTCTCGCATCCTGATTTCATGAAATACACTTCCCCCAAAACCACGAATTTAGAAACCCAACGAGAAACTAGTACATTAATATATGCATGTGAATAGTTTTATCACTCTTTTAGGTGTTATTTGAGCTACTTTATTACTTATTTGGTCCACCTCCCTGTATTGGCCATTTATGTCTATTTGCAATGATTACGAGGTTCTACAGAAATTTATTGAAGAGCTGAAGAGAAGTGATCCATTGAAGATCAAAAGAAGAAGATAAAGGAGTAGAAGTTGATCGAAATGCGACCGCATACCTTGATGGGAGAACACATTTTGAGTCAAGATAAAGATTTCCGGAAATACACTAGAGACGACCGCCGTTAATTAGGACGTCCACAATTTGCGCATCAAGTTGGCCGCATCGTATTTCCTTGTTTCCTTTTATTTCTGAATTTCTTTGTTGTTTTTAGTTGTTTTGTTTTGGAAGACTTTGTGTACAAGTTAGTTTTTATTTTATGGAAATTGTATTGGAGTGCTTTTGGGTATTATCTCTTATTAACCTAATTATTAATTGAAACACATTATTCTACAATTTAGCTAGAACACTTTTTTCACATTTCGGTATGCTGAATTAATTTCCCGTTTCATAGTAGAGTAAGTTGAAGTTTCAGTAGTTATTGATGTGAGTTTATACATTTTCTACCTATACATTGGTTATTTTCTTGTCTTTTGGATTGAATAACAACTGATCTATTTGATTTAGTTCTAGTCTCACAATCTAGGATTTGCTAGATAGATTGATTCTAGTTGAACAATTCTTTTCCTTTGAAACAAGCATGACTAACTAGTATCAGGTTGTGCTAGTCTGTTGTATAGAGACTTGAAATGGCTAGATTATTCTAGTAGTTTTAGGATTGTTTGGATTATTATTTTGAATATCATCTTATACTTTTATATAGCCTGTAGTTAATGGATTAATGAGATTAATGACATTCTAATTACTCGTTATCATACATACAAATCGAATAATTGCTCTTCGCAAATTGTATTTCATTGACTGACCACTAACACCAAACAAATAAACATATGAGATATAGATCGTTAATGTTGGACCAGGAAATAGGCCCATTCAGCAAAAAACCCATTTAGAAATAAAAGCCCAAGTCCCACTAAGAGCACTATAAATAGTAGAGGGTCTTGGAATGGAGGGGAGGACAGATAATTGCTTGTTCCACAATGTCTAAATTCTCACCTCATTTACACTTCCTCCATTCTCGTATACGAAGGACGATGCGTACACATCGACTGCCTTCACGAAGCCCACGCTTCACCTTTAGAAGATTTTCTTCACGAAGCTGGTACACAAACTACACGAAGCCCACACTCACGAGCCCAGCATTGTACAGGCCCAACCTTGATTTCCAGCTGCAAAACGTGTGCGCCAAGGGAACTACACGATGCCCAAGTCGAAGGGTTGATTCCTAAACATGAGGCCCAATTCCTGTATACGCAAACCTGCTCCTCTGCACGAAGGCCCACGTAAGCACAACCCTGTTTACACGAAGCCCAGTTACACGCAGCCCTGCTCCTCTGCACAAAGGCCCACGTAGGCGCAGTCCTGTACACGAAGGCCGAATAAATGAAGGCCCATTTAAATGTAGTTATGTTTATACGAAGGCCCATTTAAATGTAGTTATGTTTATATGAAGCCCAGTTACACGAGGAATCAACTCCTATGCATGAAGACCAATTTTCTCACGCGAAGGCTGATGATACGAAGCCCTGTTACACGAGGAATCAACTCTGCATGAAGACCCATTTTCTCACGCGAAGGCTGATTATACAAAGCCCTGTTACACGAGGAATCAACTCTGCATGAAGGCCCAATTGCTCACACGAAAGATGAATGTGCGATGTCCCATTACGAATCACAACTATAAGAAGTACAACTATAGTCAAAGTACGTAATATACTATAGGTAATTACACGTGAAATAAGCAGCACACGAGGTATCATTTCTAACTCTTTTCCAATTACAGTAATATGGGCATAATCTCTAAGTATCGATATCGTTTATATTATTCTTATAAATACTAACTTGGGCGTCGGAGAGCCCGCCCCGGGGACCCCCCACCTCCGGGTTTAGGCCTTTTGCAGGAAACTTGTGGGAGTCACCCTGTTATCATGAAAAGAGAGACACATACAAGGAAAAACTAGAAGTAAGCCTAAGAAGATGGAGTGTTGTCATCTTTTACTCGTCGAACCAAAGTGGCGACGAATTAGGGCTCCAACACTGGCGCCATCTTTGGGAATCTCTCTTCACAAAGCTAAGACAAGACTTTCACGAAAGCACAATACTAACGACACACTCCTTAACCAAATTTGAATAAAACCCCGTCAAGTGGGGGAATAGGCTAGCTCTAGCGTAATTCAGCATATAACACCCAAGAGTAATAATCCTTCGCTACGCGAAGCACTCTAAAGTCGTGTAAGCCTCCAGCGAGTGGGAGCAATGCCAAGTAAGCCTCCACCGGGAGCATTGATTAGATAAGCCTTCTCTACGCAAAGCACTCTAAAGTCGTGTAAGACTCCAACGAGTGGCAGCAATGCCAAGTAAGCCGGGAGCATTGATTAGATAAGCCTTCGCTACTCGAAGCACTCTAAAGTCGTGTAAGCCTCCAACGAGTGGGAGCAATGCCAAGTAAGCCTCCGCCAGGAGCATTGATCGGATAATCCTTCGCTGCGCGAAGCACTCTATAAGTCGTGTAAGCCTTCAACGAGTGGGAGCAACGCCAAGTAAGCCTTCACTCACCGTGTTAGTTGAGCTTTGGTCATATGAAAGCTCAATGTATTTCTCTTTGTTTTGATAATAACAAACTAATCTATCTAATCTCTTAGTGTTTCTAAGCTTCCTAGGTTATTATAAGATCTGCTGGGATGCGCTCTAGTTACCAAGAGATGCGCTTTGACTGTCCTCAGTCGCGTTTTACACCAAGCGAAGAAACCGAGTTTCGCAAGAGATGTTGAAATAATTCCATTCAAGTCAGGAAGTGAGAGTGATCGAGCTTCGAAGGCGTAGAAGACGTGCTTGAATGAAGCCAAGTAAATGTTTATCACAAGGCTCCACTGTAGCAAAGGTTGCACGCTGTCGCAGAAGAATACTCCCCAAACGCATGGAAAGGCTGGTGAGCGGGAGAATTCAAATTGTGTGCACAAGAGGTGCGAGAAGAATTTGAAGTTCTTTGTGACGCAATTCCAGGGATTGCCAGCGTGGAAGGAGTTAGTTAGCGAGAGTGCATGGATTGCTGACATGGCGTGTTTTAATAAGTTGAAGAACAAAGCCGAATTAATCCAGTCGTTGATCATCTCTAGCAATTTGATCAATTCCCACAGATTGATGAGGTGGCAACTAGTTAAGTCCAAGTTTGTTACACGAAATTAAGTGTGGGTTGTATCTTAAGTTTTGTGTATAAATAGTGGATTGTAGCTTTCATTCTAAAAGGGTTACAAAGTGAGGAAAATCAGAGAGAAGCTAGGAGAGCTTAGAGTTGTCTCATTTGTAATCGAGAGTGAAGTGCCATTTGTTCTAGAGCTGAATTGTAGTGTTGTTAGAAGAGAGTTTATGAGAGTGAGCTTCGAGAGTTGAAGCTAGAGTTGTAACCTTCTTCTATCAATACAAGTAGTGAGTTTTATCCCAAGTCAATTAGTGACTTAGGGTTCTCACCGTTTGATAACTCTTGTGTGCAAATCGAAGTGTGCTTTAACCACTTAAAGCGCGCTTTATTGTTGTCTGACCTCTTCCGTGGTCAAGGACATTAGTAAATTGATTACTAAGTGTTCTACATAGGTCAAGCGCATCTCTAAGTATAAAAGCAAAATTATATACTTGAGTTGTGTATCTATAGATTAATAAACTATAGAGACATTGAACAATAGCTGCTTAAAACACGAACCTACAATTGGTATCAGAGCTTCAGGTTAGCCTATTTGTACTAATCCTTCTTGCAGATTTTAAGGAATAACAAAGAGAAGAACTACGAACTTCAACCTTTGGCATTTCCCTCACAAAGCCCCACGTACTCGTTGAAGGAAAATTAGAATGGTGGCTTACAATGACCAAGAACTATATCCAGCAAACGGACTATCAATGCTGGAAGATCATCGAGAAAGGCGACGAAAAGATCACAGAGACAGACGATTCTAAGTGGGAAGCAAAGGAGTACCAACTCATAGAGAAAAATGCAAAAGCGAAACAGCTGATACTCAATGCACTTTCCAGGAGGGATATTGATAAGGTGATGTCTCTACCCTCGGCTAAGAACATGTGGACTGCAATAATCAACATGCATTCAAGTAGCGAGGACATGAAAGACAACCGTTTGTTTGAACTTAATAGAGAGTTTTGTGCTATTAAGATGGGTGAGAATGAAGTTGTCTCCGACTACCACTCTCGTTGTCAAATTTTATATGATAAAATGTTGTTAGCTGGAATGGAAAAGAAGCATGGGAGTACTCAATGGCATTCATCCATGGGGTGAGTTCAAAGTATGCTAGTCTCAAGAAGATTCTTCTCCAATCCAAAGCGACACGAGAGCTCCTATCTCTGTTCTTGCAGGGAAATTTAAGGTGCGGGAGATCAAGGATAACGAAGACAAACACTCGGAAAGGGAAACCAAGGGAATGGCGCTCAAACTCTCTCGAGTTCTCCAGAAGCTGGAAAATGCGGACGAGGGAGAGGATCTAGATGATGATCGTGATGTTGCCATGATGACAAAGATAGAATAGAAGTTCTTTAAAAGGCAAGGTGGCTTCAAGCGTGATCCAGCAGCCAAGCAGCGTGATGTCCGGGACTTCACATGCTTCAATTGCAATGAAAAGGGACATCTAGCCAAGGCGTGTCCTCATGCCAAGGTGAATCCAAGCTCGAGCTCCAACAAGCAGCCCCCAAAACAGGCGTTTGTCACGCTTTGGGGTGAATCAGATGACGACTCTGAAGATGGAGAACAGGCGGACATTTACTTGATGGCATGTGCTGGATCTGATTCAGACTCAGGATCTGAAATAGAGGTAGCCGATCTAAACCTTGACATATTACCCAAGCGCAATCTTGTTTGCCTTTTAAGAGAACTGATGGTTGAACACAAGTCTCTATCTACTGAAGCTAGAGAACAACTGGTTGAGCTTAATTTCTAAAAAAGAAGATATAGTTGAGCTTTCCAAGCGTTTGCATGACAAGCCCACTCTCCTGATTAAATCTTGTGAGCATTGTCATGGAAACGGGTTGGAAAGGAACTCTGACTCAAGTAAGGACGTGAAGCTTCCATCAGATTATCTCCAAGCTTGATGACCTGACTAAGCTAGTGGAAGCAAGGTCTGTTTCCCAAACAACCTTTGTGAAAGCTAGACCTGGACTTGGCTATGACCCCCAGGAGTCTTCTTCTAACACCAACTTTCCTCTAACTAGTGACTATTTTGAAAAACTTAAGTCACTTGAGCAAGACTTGACTGCTTACAAGAGTGAGAATTCTCACTTGAAGAGCAGGATCAAAGTTCTTGAGGAACAACCATCTGAAACCAAAGAATGGTTTCATGGGGAAAAGCGCACCACTTATATGTGAAACAAGCGCGAACGCCTACTCAGCCTATGAAATTGGAGAAAAAGGAACCATTTTGACTAGGGGAAAGGGAAGTATGGTTATGTTAGAGGTAATCATTACTGCATTTTTTTGTGGTAAGAATGGACATGATAGGCGTGAGTGTGAGGAACTGAAAGTCCTAAAAAATAAGCCCAATAAGCCAATGGCTAAACCTAAGGGCAAGCGTACACATTATTGACATTCACCTGTCGAGGACGGTTGCGCTTCAGCACGAGGAGGTGCGCTTCATGAAGCGAGACCTCATATAGTGCTTGATTTAAATGATCCTAGTTATTATGAACCAGTTCAAAAGACTAATTCAGCAATAGCTAGGTCTAATGTTCCCTCAAAGCGCAAGCTTCGTCGAAAGATCAAAGCTTGATCTCTTCGTTTACAGGTTGGAATGCATAGTAGGTGGTACATCGACAGCGGTTGTTCGTGTCACATGACGGGCGATCCAAAATTACTACTCTCATTTCAAGCTAAGGAGAGAGGCAGCGTCTCCTTCGGTGACAAGAAGCAGGGAAGAATCAAAGCTCGAGGCAGCGCACATCTAAACAAAGCTATTCAAATCAAAGATGTGAATTTAGTAGAGAACCTTCGGTTCAATCTACTCAGTGTAGCTCAGTTATGTGACCAAAGAGGAAACAAAGTTTGGTTCAGCACAAGTGAATGTGCAGTGGTCAGACCTGATCAAGAAGTTCTTCTTAAGGGCAAGCACGTTGACAATACATACTTATTCGACCACTCCTACACTCCTAAGCGCAACCTGTGCCTCGCTTAACTTGAAGAGACGATCAGTCTTTGGCACAAGCGAATGGGACATGCTAGTCTACATCTACTCAACAAGCTTCAGTCCAAAGACCTGGTTCCTGGTCTTCCTCCGCATCAAAGTGGAATCCAACTTCATGCTTAGATTGCTCCAAGGCCAAAGTGACTAGAAGATCCTTTCCTTCGATTAAGGTAGTGCAGACAAAGGCTCCTCTTGAGCTTCTCCACATGGACTTGTGTGGACCACTACGTACTCAGAGTAAGGGAGGTAATCGCTTCATTTTTGTTATAGTTGATGACTATTCTCGCTTCACCTGGACTCTCTTCTTAAAACACAAGAGCGAAACCTTTGAAAAGTTTTGTACTCATACGCTTTTTACTAGAAAAGAGTTGGGGCTCCCCATTTGTGCAATTCGGTCTGACAATGGAACCGAATTTAAGAATGGAGAGTTCTTATCATTTTATGATAAAAGGGGTATAGATCATAATTTCTCTACACCTAGAACCCCTGAGCAAAATGAGTTGTTGAGCGCAAGAATAGGACTCTACAAGAGATGGCACGTACAATGCTACTCTCTAGTGGAGTCGCTTTATACTATTGGGCACAAGCTGTGAGCACGGCATGTTATATTACTAACCGAGCCTTGTTAAGGCCAATCCTAGAGAAAACCCCATATGAATTGCTCAAAGGACGTACACCTAATATCTCTCACTTACGAGTGTTTGGTTGGAAGTGTTACATTAATAACAATGGGAAGGATCTCTTTTGTAAATTTGATGCCAGGAACGACGATGCTATCTTTCTAGGTTATGCTTCTTCTAACAAGGGGTACAGAGTGCTCAACCTGAGGACTCAGAGGGAAGAAGATAGCATTCATGTGAAATTTGATGAAGGAAAACTTGATAGCACAGAAGAAATGAGTGATGATCCCTTTGTTAGCCCTGATCTACCTCCAGCTTCTCTCACATTCCTCAAGTGCATCTTCTACGTCTTCTCCAAGCATAGAAAGTGACGATGACGATTGTGGTGGTTGCGCTTCTCACCCTTCGGCTTCAGAACTAGCAATCCAAGTGACGAAGCTATTCCAGAAGACAACACTCAAAATATAGATCAAGGAAGTGGACCATTCAACAATGATCAAGCAACACCTTCATCATCATGCTCAGGTCAGGTAACACCCTCAGTTACTTCAGCTGGACCTTCTAGCTCTAAAGCGGGATCTAGTAGTGGTCAAGCGCGACCTAGCAGTCCTCAAGAGGGACAAGTGACCCATCAGGTGGAAGTAGAGACTTGTCCAGGACTACTACGATGACTCTACCAGATAATACTGAGGTCGATGTGCGGAATCATCAACAAATGAGTGCCCATCCAGTTTCGGCAATCATATCTCAGTTTGAGAAAGTACCCAAACTCATTCTAATGTTCTTAACCTTGCTTGCTTGTAGTGCTTTTTGTCTCTTTACAGAAACCAAAGAACATGCAAGTCGCGCTTCAAGATCCAGATTGGATTATTGCCATGCAAGAAGAACTAGAAGAGTTCAAGCGCAACCAGTATGGCATCTAGTGCCCCGGCCAGGTGATAGAACCATCATTGGTACGCGCTGTGCCTTCAGGAACAAACTGGATGATAGTGGAGCAGTGGTTCGTAACAAAGCTCGACTTGTTGCACAAGGATGCAATCAACAAGAAGGCATTGGTTATGATGAAACATACGCACCAGTTGCTCGGCTAGAGGAAATTCACTTGTTGATCACTTATGCCGCACGCAAAGGATTCAAGCTGTATCAAATGGACGTGAAGACTGCTTTCCTCAATGGTGATTTGATTGAGGAAGTGTATGTCAAGCAACCACCAGGTTTTGAAGATCCAGCTTATCCTGATCATGTATACTTCCTAGACAAAGCGTTTTATGGTCTAAAGCAAGCCCCTCGCGCTTGGTATGACTGTCTATTGAATTATCTACTTGCTAATGGCTACAAGATAGGTTTGGTGGACAAGACCCTCTTCATCAGGGAAGCAAAGGGCGATATCCTTATTGTCCAAATTTATGTTGATGATATTATTTTTGGTTCAACTAACTTGCAGCTTGTAGAGGATTTCAAAAACACCATGAGCCTCAAGTTTAGCATGAGCATGATTGGCGAGCTCAAGTACTTCTTGAGCTTCAAGTGAACCAACTGGATGAAGGCATAGAGATTCATCAACAAAAATGCATCAAAGAGCTACTCAAGAAATATCAAATGGAGGATAGCAAACCATGTCCTACACCACTCTGAACCACAACAAAGCTTGATAAAGATCTTATGGCTGAGAAGGTAGACCAAACTATGTATAGAGGTATGGTTGGCTCTCTTATGTATTTGACTGCTTCTAGACCTGATATTGTCTTTTATGTTAGTGTTTGTGCTCGATCTCAGTTAGACCCTCGCGCTTCTCATCTAACTCATGTAAAGCGCATCCTTAGATATCTTAATGGGTCTGATGATCTTTGCCTTTGGTACTCCAAAGGGGGCGGTCTTTCTCTTGTTGGCTACACCGATGCAGATTATGCAGGTTATCTAGCAGACTGTAAGAGAACAAGTGGAATGGCACAATTTCTTGGACCATGTCTGGTATCATGGGGATCCAAGAAGCAGAACTGCATCGCGCTTTCAACGACAGAAGCAGAGTACATAGCAGCGGCTTCATGTAGCGCTCAACTACTGTGGATAAAGCAAGAACTTGTTGATTATGGTATTCATCTCGGCACAATAACTATCTACTGTGATGATACCAGCGCAATATGTGTTTCCAAGAATCCAGTACATCATACACGAACTAAGCACATCGGATGTACGACACCACTTTCTACGTGATCATGTGGAGCGCAAGAACATCGAGCTTAGTCATGTATCTTCAAAAGGGAAAATAGCGGATATTTTTACTAAAGCACTTAATCAACAAGTCTTCTTAAACCTTCGGGTTCAACTTGGCCTTATGCAACTCCATTAGCTTTGAGGCAATGGCTCTGTAAGTATTTCCCTTATTGACTAGAATTAGCGAGCTTAGTATCAAGGTACGAACTATGGTAGCTTGTGCTTGATAGCTTTGATTCATTCATGCTTTATGGTTGTTCATTAAAATGAATTAGTATTGAAGTTATCTTCCTTGCTTAGCTCGATTTGATATGATTATAGTCAATTCCATGCTCTTCTTTTCCAAAAACTTGACAATAATGGTCGTCTTCTACCCATATTACATGCCTAAGAAATGATCCATTGCATAGGTGTCCGAAGCCTGACTAGATGTTACGCTTCTCTCGTCCTTTATTGAACTCCACATAAGATAAGTATTCATTTGATGACATAAAGCTCATTACCCTCATTATGTGCACATACGATTACATCATACTTATGTGATTGAACGCTCTAATGTCCCAATTTGAAATATGCATTTCCTGCTCATTAAATTCTTTACATAGTGGTTGGTAAGTTGAACTGGACATCACACATCTACATCTAACAATCTCAGTCAGCTTTGTGCTTCATCAGAATATTTGGCATGTGGTACTTTGTTGAGCTTCTACTGTTGGAAGGCTTTTGTATTGAGCTTCAAAGCGCAATGGCTAGTTTTGTTACAGTATTTTTGAGTTTGCTTAATGTTGAAGTAACGGCTAGTTGGAAACAACTCTTTTCCATTTTGTGAGGTAACGGCTCCTGCAATTATAGCCGTTGGAAGATTACAGCGCGTCAAATCAGGAATTTATTGGACCGTTGCACCGCCCAGCGCATTATCTTCGGTTTAATGTGGTTCGTTGATTTGTTCGGTCGAGATTGGTTGTCAAGCTGCTATAAATACAAGGTAAATACCATCCCCTTCATTTACCCTATTTTTACTCTTGCCTCTCTCTCTCTCTCTCAAACTCCTATCACGCTCTTTCTTCCTTAATCCCTCTACACCACAAATTACCACGGAAAATCTTAACTTAGCCGCTCTTGACCCTGAGACACAAGAGAAAGTTGAGTCCTTGTTAAAAGCTCAATCCTCATCTTCAGCTCCATCCGTCACTACCCTAGCTCCTAAAATACCAACTCATCCTGTACAAACTACCCAGATCAAAGCCTCCACAGATGAACCCATTCCTACCACAGACCCAATACCCACTTCAGATGCCCCATCCTCCTCTAAAAAGCCCCTCATTGACCTTGCACTTACAGCTGAGGAAGTTGAGCTCGCTGGCTATGACGACGCTCAGGTACATAAGGTAATATCTTATTTCGAGAAGGAAACTAAACAGAGAGGTGCTTCTATCTACCCCTTCAAAGGGAAAAGGTGCGCTCGAGATTGAAACACCATCAAGGTTAGGCACTCAGTCTCTCTTATCTCCTCAGCAGCTTCTTACGTCCATCCCCTCTGAATCAGATGACGATGATTGTCACATCCAACCCCGGTCTGAACGTGACTCTCCCATTCACTTGTCCTCTCAACGACCTGATCGCCAGAGTGATTTGTTCGTCGCCACGGCCGAAAGAGGAAAGCTCCGGTCATAGAACAGGTTGAGTCCTCAGATGGCTCTGAACATGACTCTCAACCTCCTGAGATTATTACAGAAAGAGGAACTTCTACCCGAGCCAAGCTCACAAAGACAGTTGGTGCCAACACATTTCCTCCCGTACCCCCAGGTATTCAAAAGCGCTCTTTTCTATTCCTAGATATTGTACCCAGGACTTGCTTGTTGAGCATCAAGACTCTTCGCATGTGAAGCGCTTCTCTGGGTGGATAAGTTTCTAGGGCCTGGACAAACTGGAGACCGAGCATGCACATTATAATGACTCGATGGTATATCAATTTTATGCCACTATGGAGTCTCATACAGCTAATCCGGAATATTCACAAGTGTGGTTCAACTGGCGTGGAAACTCGAGGGAAACATTCTTTGTAAAGGCTCTTGCTAAGGCGTTTGGGCTCACTGGGCAGTCAAAGGGTTCGGGCGATTGTAGAAGAAGAATTGGCCCGCAGGTGCAAAGCAGCTACATGAAGTAGTGTTTGGTCCTAATGTGCCGAAGCGCACCCTTACAGTTGATCTTCTGAAGCCTAGTACGCGTCTGCTCCATCACTTCATCATAACAAACATCACTCCACTAGAATATGATAGGGAGAAGGGGACAATAGCCGACTGTTGCATTATGGCGACCATTTTATCCAACCATGTGGTAAACACAGCTCAGATGATGAGCCACCTAGTAATGTGTCGCGCTGCAACTTCTGGCCCCCTTCCGTTTCCCCACATAATATGCAAGATGTTGGAGGCAGATGGTCTCTATGATAACTGTCTGAAGGATTTATATTGCTCTACTTTTCTCACCTCTGAAGCCATTTATGCTATACTTCTTCTGAAGCCTGAAGGTACTCTCCCTTCTAGCTCGCGCTCCGAACATAGCCCTCATGCTCCTACTACTGCAGTTACTGCCGATGTCTCGGGTATTTTGGATACACTTGCAGATCACCATGAAAGGGTTGAAAGGCGCTTAACTGAGTTATGTGAGCAGGTGGAGAAGTTTGCAACTTCGGTTCAGTCAGGATTTGATCGGGTGTTCCAGCTAATGATAGAAGCTGATGAGAGAAGTTGATGTGGTTGTGTTGATGGTAGCGCTTTGATAAGCTTCTTTTGTCTGTTTCTTTCTTATTCTCTACTATGTGTTGTTTGCTAATGAACTAGTCTCTCTAGGTTGCCTAATCATCTTTTGTGGCAGTTACTCGAAAGTGATTAATGAAAGTATGCTATGATTTTCATATCTCTGAGAGCTTTGCTAACTTGATTCTGTAGTACTTAAGTTGCTTTCTGTTCGCTATACTTGCATGTTTGACTTCTTAGCTAGAAAGCGCAACCTACAATCTTTCTTACGTATGATTAAGCTTTTGATATTTTCGATGATGTCAAAAAGGGTAAGAAAACAGGTACACCCTTCTTTGATTAAGGGGAAGTTTAAAACCGTTCTTGAACTTAGGGGGAATTTTAAAATTTTTTGTAAAGTACTTGGTAAGGTACTTCGACCTATTTCCGAATCAGAATACTTGATTAACTTGTTGTTTATTGTCTTCATTTTGATCATTACAGAAAGTACATGAGCTTACCTGTTAGAGGTTTGTCATCATCAAAAAGGAGAAATTGTTAGTAGAGCTCTGATATTCATATGAAAGCTCAATGTATATCTCTTTGTTTTGATGATAACAAACTAATCTATCTAATCTCTTAGTGTTTCTAAGCTTCCCAGGTCATTATAAGATCTGCTGGGATGCGCTTTAGTTACCAAGATATGCGCTTCGACTTTCCTGAGTCGCGCTTTACACCAAGCGAAGAAACTGAGTTTCACAAGAGGTGTTGAAATAATTCCATTCAAGTCAGGAAGTGAGAGTGATCGAGCTTCGAAGGCGTAGAAGACGTGCTTTAATGAAGCCAAGTAAATGTTGATCACGAGGTTCCATTGTAGCAAAGGTGTACACTGTCACAGAAGAATACTCCCGAAACGCATAGAAAGGCTGGTGAGCGGGTGAATTCAAATTGTGTTCACAAGCGGTGCGAGAAGAACTTGAAGTTCTTTGTGACGCAATTCCAGGGATTTCCAGCATGGAAGGAGTTAGTTAGAGAGAGTGCATGGATTCCTGACATGGCATGATTCAACCAGTTGAAGAACTTAGCCAAATTAATTCAGCCGTTGATCATCTCTAGCAATTTGATCAATTCCCACGGATTGATGAGGTGGCAGCTAGTTAAGTCCAAGTTTGTTACACGAAATTAAGTGTGGGTTGTATCTTAAGTTTTGTGTATAAATAGTAGACTGTAGCTTTCATTCTAAAGGGGTTACAAAGTGAGGAAAATCAGAGAGAAGCTAGGAGAGCTTAGAGTTGTCTCATTTGTAATCGAGAGTGAAGTGCCATTTGTTCTAGACCTGAATTGGAGTGTTGTTAGAAGAGAGTTTATGAGAGTGAGCTTCGAGAGTGAAGCTAGAGTTGTAACCTTCTTCTATCAATACAAGTAGTGGTGAGTTTTATCTCGAGTCAATTAGTGACTTAGGGTTCTCACCGTTTGATAACTCTTGTGTGTAAATCGAAGTGCGCTTTAACCACTTAAAGAGCCCTTTATTGTTGTCTGACCTCTTCCGCGTTCAAGGACATTAGTAAATCGATTACTAAGTGTTCTACATAGGTCAAGCGCATCTCTAACTTTAAAAGCGCAATTATATACTTTGAGTTGTGTATCTATAGGTTAATGAACTTTAGAGACATTGAACAATAGCTGCTTAAAACACGAACCTACACACCAAAGCATTGATATGTAAGCCTTCCCTACGCGAAGCATTGATGAAATATGTATAAGCCTTCGGATTGACGAAGCACTGTCATAAGCCTTCTTATTTATGAAGAACGATAATACCTTAGCTCAGCGAAATCTCTCTTAGGACTTGTTCATGTACAAGACCTTCACGAACGTCCTCTTCACAAACCTTCACAAGATTCACCACTTCGCGTATGTATATTATTCGCGTGAGCACCTCTTCAAAACCCATACACGTACGCAAACTAATATACAAAAGCTTTATATGTGGGTGTGAGGTCCAGCTACACGCATGTAAGGCAACCACATTTGTATGAAAAACCCCTGTACTGTACGTATGGCTGCATAAACGTGTTGTCAAGACTCATCTTCATGCTAAGATAATGGAACGCCATGTTTGTACGCGGGCAAAAACCTAATATGCGTACGACACACGCAAGAACCCGGCATGCACTTCACGAAGCTCTTGTGACGCGCAACCCACACGCCGGTTTGAGGTTTGTCCATGAAGGATCTTCACGTACAACAATCAATCATGCACGTAACTTAATCCTTCGGTTATATATCACCCTATTCTACAAAGTTGTATACATCGTCTTCATGTGATTCAAATTTTCATCCATTCGCGTATGTTCTGTAATCGTAAGGTCCATGTCGCTTTAACGTCGCCTTCACGAACGGCTCGTTCCACGCAGCTCCACCTTCACGTGTCACAACCTATACGAAGCATACACACGAAGCATGAGTCATTACTTGTCGGCGTTTCGGTCTCGCTTGTATAGAACAAACTTCACACAGTCCCGCCCCTACGAAGCTCAAGTCATTACACGTCGATGTTTCGGTGTCGCTAGTATAAAACAAACTACACGCAGCCACGCCCCTACGAGCCTCGAGTCGTTGCGCGTCAGCATTTCTGGCCTTGTTCGTATGGGCCCTACACGAAGAGCACCTTGCGAACTCATGACTCAAACTGCTACACGTAATAATCCCTCAATAGCTCGTTAGGTTTGTCCCGATATCGACGTCGACCTTTGCGATAATCGTCACGTTGAAGTGAAGTATGACTTTGTCAAATCCTTGTGCGTAAAAATGCTGGTACGTGAACCATGATCTATAGACAAATCGCGGAAATCGCGGTACGGAAGTCATTCGACGCCTCATGTATGAACGCAAAGATCTTTCTTCACGTGTGAACATGAAGGCTTCTCATCACGAAGCTCATAACGGCGTCGGCCCCAGTTAGATTGTTTATGAAGAATCTTATAAGTTTATATAACAAATCCAA
>NW_027369652.1:0-41169 GCF_046119375.1 Phyllobates terribilis | reverse complement strand
GATTCGATCAGTAAGTACAAAGACATTACTATTTTAAATAAGAAAAATTGTTAAGTGAGAATGAACTTTATCATTAGAAATGAGAATGAACATGGACCATCCAAATTTGCTACCGTTGATGGCATTGGTCGAAATTGACCATTGAATGTGCACTAATAAATAGAAGCAATGCACTTTATCACAAAAATCAAGCACTTTATGATAGACTAGTGCATTTTCAAAAAACTTCTGCACTTTTTAACAAAACTCGTGCACTTCATGGTAAAACTCATGCACTTTAATGTAAAACTCGTACACTTTTCAACAATACTTATGCACTTTACATTAAAAATCATGCACTTTAAACCAAAACGTATGCACTTTACACAAACTCCTGCTTTTTAACAAAACTTGTGTATTTTACTCTAAAAACTCATGCACTTTTCAGCAAAACTCAAACACTTTACAACAATACTCATGCACTTTATACTAAAACTCATGCACTTTATTGTAAAACTCATGCATTTTTCAACAAAACTTATAAACTTTATATCAATTTATGTATTTTTAACCGAAACTCATGCACATTATACTAAAACTCCTGCACTTTTTTCACAAAAGTGACGCACCTTACGGTCTAAACTCATACACTTTATTGTAAAATCCATGCACTTCACGGTAAGCCTCATGCACTTTATTATAGAAATTGTGCACTTTTTGACAAAACACATGCTCTAATGTCCAGAAACCATGCACTAATGCCCAAAAACCATGCAGTAATGCCAACACACCAACCATGTACTAAATCAAAGAAACCATACACTAATTCATATAAATTATGCACTAAATCAAAGAAACCATGCACTAATGTTAAAAAGATCAACTTGCACTAAAGAAAAAATGCACTAATGCTAACACACCAACCATTGACCGGCAGAGACTGGCGATGACCAGCGTTGACCGGGCATTAACCGATGTTTATCATTGATCGTTAATTATGAGTGTTAATTGGTGACCGCATGCTCAATTCTCATCACTGAACTTTCTAAATCTATTGGCTATGATATATTCTTATTTCACATTTTAGTGTTCATTTTTATGTGAATCGGATCCGGAAAAATGTCTCTTTTAACTTATATTATATAGGTGTATGTTAAGATTTCTTAATAGAAACTAAACTTAAAAATAGGATGAAAAATCCATTTAAAGCAATTATAATTCACTCCATATTTAATGATCAATGATAACCATAATTCTTAACATATTAACGATAGTTTTCTTCTATTGATGGTTTTACTAATCTTGTTTGGCTTTCGTTCTGATCTAGACTTTCGCAGTCTTGATTGGGATGTCAATAACAACAGTGGTTGACAAAGCGACAATGGTATAATTTGCATTTTTTAGAAAGTTAATGAAAATAAGAAATACTACTAACATAAAATGTACTAACTAGTATACCACAAATTTACATACTCTACTACATTTTCGGATTTTAAACATTGTTTTTCCTGGCTAAAACCACTCCAAATATGTTACATTTAATTCAGGGATAACAGTTCCGCTCGCAAATAAATTCACTTCTTTCCTTATGAAGATTTGAGCCAATCCCCGCAAACACTAGACAAACTTGGGTTTGATTATTGCTTCACTGATTTTTAATCATTGAATTAGGCCGCTAAAAACTACTAATCAGAGTTTATTAGAGTCACATGCATATGTTGGTGCAAATCAGACGTTGATAATAACTTGTTATAAGATTTAAATTGAGATCCAAATAGAAAAGCGTAGAATTAAGGCCCCTCAATTTTAGAAGATAGAAGCAACCTACATATGTCATAAGTTTAATAAGGTCACATGCATTTGTTGGTACAAAAATATAATCAACTACAGATTAACCAATTGAATATGGATGCATATATAACAATTTTTATGGATGGGAGGGGCTTGTCCTAATAGAGTGACAAAGATGTCACACCACAAATAGGGTTTTGTGTTCCCTTGCCTAGTCGGGTCTATAATTGCCCTACCATTGTCTCCTCCTTAGCTCAATAATAAAACATACTACTTGATACGTACATGCTTAGTTTAGTTTTCAACTTAGTTCATTTTAAGAATTTCTTTTTAATAAGTTAGTAATTTCCAGCGGTTACTCCCTCCGTCTCCGTATATAGTTCTTGTTTCTTTTTACACTATTCACGTTATTGTAGAAAATTCACGGTATTTCTCAATATATAAAAAATAACATAGTCATGTGGGGTCTTGTTTTATTCGTCTCAACGAGTACTTTAGTACTATCAAACTTTTACGAATTTTAATAACATAATTAGATATATTTGATATAGAAAACATGCGTTGGCAAGTGTGCCGAGTCAAACAGGAACTATAATAGGGGACGGAGGGAGTATTTTTCAAAATCGAGAATTTACTATCTTCTTTAATTTTTGACTTAGTTGTTGACCTAAATAGATTTCACTTTGCACGATATAGGCAAAATTGCGTGTTTATTGAATAAATTTATAGAAAATGGCTATATGTACTTTTTTTTGTCTAAATGCATTCCATTTGTACGCTCAAGTTAGGAGTGCAAGGTTTGCACGTCCAACTCGGGCATGCTAGGGGTACAGTCGGAAAGAGTAAGGCCTTTTGTACGCCCAGATGGGGCGTGCAAGTGCTGCCCCGGGAGATAAGTGCATGTCCAAATGGGGCGTGCTCTTATCTCTCATGCCAGCACTTGCACGCCCCATCTGGGCGTGCTTGTTTACTGGTGTTGAACTTTGCACGCCCTACTTGGGCGTGCACTTGCACGCCTTGTGTCAGTGTGTCAAATATTCGTTCACATAATGCCCTAGCGCGTCCGAGTTGGGCGTGCAAATCTTGCACTCCTAACCTGAGCGTGAAAAAAGGAGTGCATATAGACAAAAAAAAAGTATATATAGACAGTCCCTATTTATATTGGCACCCGTTTCACGTAATTCAAATAATTTCAATAAATCCTAGAGAGCATTTTCTCTCTTCTCCCCAGTGTCATCTATAAGAGCTTTAGGGTTTCTCTTGTCTCTGTGCGAGTTTGTTGGGCCACATTGCTGGGTTTTCCCTCCCATCCCCCTCCCTGTCCCTTTGTTATCTTCCCTCCATGGAGAAAAACAAAGACGTTCACCTAAACAATGAAGAATGTGTCGTGGTTGTCGGATCCACGAGCAACAAGGAACCCACAGGCCTAAGTTCGACACTGTTGCTGGTGGGCACTCTCCTCTCATCGAGACCTTTTAACTCCTATGCCCTCCGTTCTATAATGAAGGCGTCCTGGAAAAAAAAAACCTTCAATTTTAGGGAGCTCCAAAATAATCTCTTCATCTTCCAGTTCACTGATGCGAGCGACGAGGATACAATCCTTAATGGAGGATTGTAGGCTTTTGAAAAGGCCCTCCTTATCCTCAGGGTACCAGGCCTGGAGCAACCCTCAAAGATAGTGTTCTCCCACTGTGATTTTTGGATTCAGATCTATGACCTCTCGCTACTGGTGCTGAATTTTGACACGGCAATTTCGATTGGCGCGATGGCCAGGGAGGCTATTGAAGTTAACAAAGCTGAGCTTAAGATTGGGGATCATTTTCTGAGGATCATGGTCTCGATAAACATCACAAAACCGCTAAGGAGGGGGATCATCATACAAATCAAAGGGAAACAAATGTGGATCGAGAACAAGTATGAATGCCTTCCGTACTTCTGCTATGCTTGCAGACAGATTGGCCATACTGTGTCAGACTATGATGATGAAGAGACTCATGATTTAACAAATGAATATGGAGATTGGATTAGAGCTTCACCTTTGAAAAACAGTGTTAAAAGTAAGGAAACGGAACAGATGCGCGAGGCTGAAAAGAAAAAGTGGATTGAACCGCAAGATGCTAGAATGCCTAGGAGAGGAAGTTTGCTCGAGCTGCTGGATGAAGAAACTAAGGAATGTGAGCCTCTGTATGAACCTACTAGGCTGAAGTCTATAAATGCTAAGGATTTGATAGGGCTATCCCCCAAATCTCCCAAAAATAGCTGGTCTAAAAAGCGGACAATCCCGAAGATACTCTCTCCGTTCCTTTATGATCTTCTTACTTCTCCAAAAGCACCGGTCTTAAGGCAATTTTTTTTTGCACTCATTACACCACTTTTTCGGGTGTAAAGGAGAGAGGAAAAAAGTTAAAATATGTGCCAAAAGTGGAATCAAATAAAATCTCGATACACACTCTAATTAACCAATAAAAAATCAATATTAAGAATACAAGGATTGTCATGTTGGCATGTGTTGCTTTATAAACAGGGGTTTACACAATTTGATTTCAACATTCAAAATTCCCACCAAAACAACCCAAATACAGGAAATTACAAAGCATCAACAACATCACTGTCTCCGTCTAATGGCCTCAGATTTTGACTTAAACATTGCTTTGGAACCACTGGAAGATGGAATCGTTGTTGAGGTAGGTGAAAAATTTGAATGGGACATTGAAGGCTTGTTGCCATTCGATCTGAATCAACTCCCAGAGGTGAACATTCAGCCAATATTCGACCTACCAAACCAGCAACACATTCCAAATCTTGCAAAACCAGAGCAAGAAATAGATACAATCCCACAAAACCCTCACTCGTTAATAATCAGAAGGCTCAACATGGAGAAAAGTCTACAAATTCTTGTTTGGCTACTTAGTCGGACAGAAAGGGGAAAACTTCCACGACGTATGGTCAAGGAAGAAGCACAATTGTTCAACATTTCAACTAGAAGTGTCAACTCACTTTGGAACACATCAAAGTATAAAAAAGAAGCAGGACACCCATACAATGTCAACACAAAGCACCAACTATGTGGTAAGAAGAAGACACAGATACAAGAGGATGTTATTACATCTATTCAAATGGGGGAAAGATCTTGCTTAAGAGATCTAGCATCTAAGCTACACATTTCCAAGAGTATAGTACATAGGATAGTCAAAAGGAAACAGATTAAGCCACATTCAAATCCACTACATCCAGGGTTGACAAAAGCTAATAAAAAGGTACGAATAGAGTGGATTATTGGTCTATTACAAGAAGACATGCCACAACAAAAAACCAGCTATTATCCTATGTTTGATTTTGTTCATTTAGATGAAAAGTGGTTTAATCTACCCAAGAAGACACAAAAAGTATACTTAGCACACAATGAGAGGGGACAATATAGGTCTGCTAGTTCAAGTAAATTTATTCCTAAAGTGATGTTCACATCTATTGTTGCTAGGCCTAGATCAGTGATGTAGGAGAATACATATTTGATGGGAAGATAGGTATCTTTCCATTCACTTATCAAGAGCCAGTAAAAAGAAAATCAAAGAACAGAGAGAAAGACACAATAGTCACCAAGATAGTGGAATCAGTCAACAAGAGGATGCAACAAGGAGAATTCTCATTGACAAGATTATTCCAGCTATCAAAGCTAAATGGTCAAGAAATGGAGGACATAACATAATTTTTATCCAACAAGACAATGAAAAAGCACACGTCACACAAGATGATCCAAAATAGTAGCAAGTTTACATGCAAAATGATTTTACATTCATTCTATTTCAGCAACCTCCTAATAGTCTAGATTCGAACATATTATATTTAGATTTCTTTAGGAGCATTCATCCCCTAATGCACAAAAAATGCCTAAAGATATTGATCAATTGCTAAATATTATGCATTAAGCATTCTATGAACTAGATACTCAGACTCTCAATAATGTATGGGTGACTATGGGTGACTATGGAACTAGATACTCCGTCCTTAGAGATCAGCCCATATCTAGCAACGCCGACAGCTTCTCTACCGCTCCTTTCCCGGTGATTGTGCCCACTTGCGACTTTTTAGGCTTGCACTCCTCTACTACTCCTCCTTATATTACACCTCCCAATAGTATGCCTCTTGTGCCTACTAACCCTGCAGGTATGGATGATGGATACGACGAGGAAGAGGTGCAAGGCTTCCTTAGACGCCCGGACCCCCGAGCGAGAGTTGCAACGCCCTTGGTTCAGCCCGTGCACGCCAACAATATCCGAGGGACAAGGCCTACCTTTAGGCCTGAAGGCGAGCACAATGAAGATTGCTATGGGGCACGCCAAGACCAAGGAGCCTATGGATACGAGAGACCATCCGAGAGAGTCCCATATGGAGGACGAGGCCAAGGGCGACCCCAAGAACCCTACTACCAAGGGTACCAGCAGCCCGGAGCCTTCGGCTATGAGCAAGACCGGTTTAGGCTGCCCAACAACGACCTTAAGGTCGAGAAGTTTGGCAAGAAAGCTGATCCAGAAGAATGCTTGACCTGGATAAGCAAGACGGAGCAAATATTTGATCTCCAACAACTTAATGACGCCCAACGAGTGGCATATGCTGGCATCAAGTTTGAAGGGTTCGCCGACCAATGGTGGACCGAGGAGAAAGCGGACCGATATCACAATGGGGATGAGCCCATAGAGACGTGGGAAGAGCTAAAAGAGGCTCTTAAGTTCATATTTCTCCCCGTTGACTTCACCGCTCGGGTTCATGAGAGACTTGAGCAACTCAAATAGGGAAGTCGTAGTCCCGATGAGTACTATAAAGAGATGAAAAATCTCTTGTTTAGAACTGCCATTAGATTCCCTGATGAGTTTGTTATCTCTAAATTTGTAGAGAATTTGAATTCTGACCTTAAGCCTATTGATCCTATGCAACACTTTGCGAGAGGAATCACGGTGGAAGATGTTCTCCATTACACCAACCATGTTCACCGCAATCTTCCTCCCAAGAAGAGCCAGCCGCCTACCTCCCGGGCTTGGGGAAGTCAAGGTTCAAGCGCCTCTCAAATGAGGCAATAGAGCAACTCCAACTCTGGATTGTCTAGCTTTCCAAGGCGCCAAGAACCTCGAGTTGATGCGCCTTCTACGCAGCCACGACGTGAGCCTCCTAGGACTCCACAAGGCCAAGGCAAGGAAAGTGAGCGCCGCTCTAGTGACATCAAGTGCTTCAAGTGTCTATGGCGAGGTCACATAGCCAATGAGTGCCCTTCTCACCTCCAAGTGTTACCATCGGAGAGTACGAGTCCGATGACGAGGCCTTGGAGGAGCTCGTGAATGAAGAAGGAGAAGAGGAACTCCAAGTGCAAGCCGAGACCCATGGTGAGTGCTTTGTGGTGAAGCGAGCGCTTGTGGCTAGTGAAGTTCCTACTCCTCCAAACCAAAGGGAAACCATCTTTCACACAAGATGCCTCATTCAAGGTAAAATTTGCAATCTGATTATTGATGGGGGGGTCTTGTTGTAACATCATTGACCAAGAGGTGGTCACTAGGTTTGCCCTTACTACTCTTCCTCATAAAAAACCTTATACCCTTTGTTGGCCTAATTCTAACACTCCTCTCAAGATTTCTGAACAAGCTAAGATTAAGTTTTCCATTGGGGGGTATGAAGATGAGGTTGTTTGTGATGTGCTTCCCATGACTGCTTGTCATATTTTGTTGGGACCGCTGGCAATATGACCGTGGGGCCATTCACCAAGGGGTGTTCAATGAGTATTCCTTCCATATGAATGGAAAAAGGATCACTCTTCTTCCTTTAGCTCCACATGAGATCATGGATGACCACATAGCCAATGAGCAATGGAGGAAGATGGCCGATGCAGACAAGAAGCATGCTTCCAAGCAGGTGCTCGTAGCCAAGCCAAGGGAAGTGAGGAAGGCTATCCAGGGAAGTAAAGTTTGCTTCCTAGTGTATTGTAAGGAAGTTCTCTTTTCCACTCAAGATATAGATAAGCTTCATTCATCTATTTCTTTACTCTTGTAGGAGTTTGATGATCTTTTCCAGGATGAGATGCCACCCGGTCTGCCTCCCATTAGAGGAATTGAGCACCAGATCGACTTTGTGCCTAGAGCGTCCATCCCCAACAAGGCTGCTTATAGAGCTAATCCAATCATTGAGTTTGCATACAACCATACCGTGCATTCAGCCACTAAGAAGTCTCCGTTTGAGGTGGCATATGGTAAGAACCCCACTACTCCCTTAGACCTTTTTGCTCACCCTATTGTGCATCATTTTAGTCAGGAAGGTCAGGCGCTAGCGGAGCATGTCAAGAGGATGCACGAGGAGACTAGGATGCAGCTCGAGAGGCGCACGACGCAGTATGGGCTGCAAGCTAACAAAGGCTGCAAGGAGCTAATTTTTGAGCCCGACGACTTGGTGTGGGTGCACCTCCGCAAGGAACGGTTTCCCTCACAACAAAACTCCAAGTTGAAGCCGAGGGTCGAGGGTCCATTTCAAGTGCTTGAGCGGATGAATGACAATGCCTACAAACTGGAGTTGCCACCTAGCTATGGCGTTCATGACACCTTCAATGTCGCTGACTTGAAGCCTTACATTGCCCAGGACGAGGAAGACTACGACGGGTCAGATTCGTGGTCGGATATTCTTGAAGGGGGGGGGGGATGATTTGAATCCTCCACATCAAGTGTCCAAACGAGCCTAGCAAGGATGTGCCAGTGCCACGGCTGACTCGCGCCAAAGCTCGGGAACTTCAACACCTTCTCGACAAGGGAATAGCTTCAAGCGACAGCCTACCAACTCTCAATCAAGGACTGCTCACACTCTTGAAGACCAAGGAAGAATAAAGGGCATAGTTTGCCATTTTGGAAGTTTTGGTTATTATTTATAATTATTTACTTTTGGGATCTTGTTGAGCAATTAGACCTTTCGTTTCTAGGGATTGGTTCACTAGTACAAAAAACCCATTTTACACCGGATGTATATTGGCTTATACACCGGTTAATAACCGCTGTACTGCGATCTAACGTATAAAGTCGATGTCGCATACATCCGGTGTATAATCTGCCGCCCAACTTTGGTCCATTTCCTATACTCCCGATGTATAAGGTATTTATACACATGTAAAAGATATGATTAACACGTGTATATAGTAATATAAACACATGTATAATGTATTTGTCCCCATCTACCCCATGTTTATACACCACATTACAACCGATGTCTAAAACCATAAGTCACATGTAAAAGGTGAAATTGATAGGTTGCCTAACCGGTGTATGTAGTAATATAAACACATGTATAATGTATTTGTCGCCATCTACTCCATGTTTATACACCACATTACAACCGATGTATTAAAATAATAAGTCGCATGTAAAAGGTGAAATTGATAGGTTGCCTAACCAGTGTATGTAGTAATATAAACACATGTATAATGTATTGTCGCCCATCTACTCCATGTTTATACACCACATTGAAACAGATGTCTAAAATCATAAGTCGCATGTAAAAGGTGAAATTGTTTGGTTGTCTAACCGGTGTATAATATATAAAACCCATGTATATTCTTGTATGGCCCTAACCAATTTCATATATTTATACATATATTTATATAACCTGTTATATACCAGAATCATTGCAATTAACCCAGCATCGCATATATAGATTAAAAACATTGATTCTTACAATGTATAATTACACTACCAAATCATTCCAAACACTTAATGTTACGAATTCAACATGCATATTCGATCAACACCAAGTTCTAAACGTACGTACTAACTAGCAAAATAAATATTGAGGAGCGCATAACTAACTAAGTAGCAGCTACATCAGTTTCGACAACCTTTTCCTGTAAAACAAATATACAACATATTAATAATATATATGTTAGATCTTGATAAAGGCGAAATAATTATCACAATACCTCTTGATTAAATGCGCTGATGAAGTGTTCAATCCACTCTACTCGAATTTGATCAAGTTCCTTTGGAGTGTAAGGATCTTTCCTTTTGTTATAATACTAGAAACGCAATAAAACGTAGATAAGACAAGTATACTTGACTTTCGAGTGAAATTTAATTTAATTAAGGATATTTGCCGTTTGTGGATTTGAATTTGTGTTTCCCACTGCGATAATCTCCCGCATATACCGCAACACATAATATCCACAATCTACAGTGTTTGGTTGGCAAGGCCCCTGTAGCACAATAGACATGCATATACTTGACAACATGCATACTCAGAAATTAGGTACTAATTTCTGCATACTCAGAATTATTTTTTGCATACTTAGAAATAATTTCTGCATACTCAGAAATATTCATGCATACTCAGAAATAATTTCTGCATACTCAGAAATATTCATGAATACTCAGAAATAATTTCTGCATACTTAGAAATAATTTCTTCATACTCAGAAATAATTTCTGCATACTCAAAACAATTTCTGCGTACTCAGAAATATTCATGCATACTCAGAAATAATTGAAGGGTAGTTAGTGTTAGTTAGTCAGCCAGCAAAGAACGTCTGATGATAGCAAGAAGTCTGATGATAATTTATGACACACCAAGACCAAGATTCATAGTATATTACTAGTTAACTAACTTGCGTTATTTAGTAACTCTCTTGTCATCAACAATCATATATGTCAGAAGAGATTAAACAAACCAACCTTAGACTTGATGATAATTGTCAAGAAATAAATCAATTAGGGATCAACCAATTCTTGCAACAGCTTCAGAGCGAGTGTTCCTCCAGTTATCCTGAGAATTCAACCACAAATATGAATGAATTCAGACTCATTAGAGGAATCAGTATACACCTAGGAGTATTTACATTCTACCATGCTTGTCATAAAGCTATAGTCGTCGATTAGTGGTGCCAAATACACGTCGATATCTAAGCCTAACCATAATTCAACCACAAGAGCAAAATTGAGCAGTATCATCACAAACTCTAAGCCTAACCATAACTCTAAGCCTAACCACAAGAAATCAGCGACTTTCTGAGCAGTATCATCACAGCCAAGTCTGAGTATGCATAGAGTATTTTGCGAGAAGAACAACAATGCAAAGACTTCGACTATAATTTTCGACAAATTAAACAACTCTCAAGCTATGAAAACTGGACTTACTCCTCAATTGATGCACAAATATAAAATCCCCTTAAATTGAGCAGAATTTTCATATCTAAGAAAACTCTAAGCCTAACCATAATTCAACCACAAGAGCAAAATTGAGCAGTATCATCACAAACTCTAAGCCTAACCATAACTCTAAGCCTAACCACATGAAATCAGCGACTTTCTGAGCAGTATCATCACAACCAAGTCTGAATATGCATAGAGTATTTTGCGAGAAGAACAACAATCAATATCACAAGTATAGAAACAATCAATATCAATCCTGAAAATTGCAAAAATTCAGAACACAATATCACACAGGAATATATCTGGACACAGAATTCAGAACACAAAATCCCCTTAAAAAATTCAGAACACAATATACAGTTGAAGGATATATTCTATAAGACAACAATTTCCTTTGTACAGAATACAATATCACAATTGATGCAGATATATTCCTATGCAGTATCATCATAACCAATTGGTGCGGATATATTCCTGTACAATATCCCCTTACAAAATTCATAACAAAAAATTCAGACAATTGCACAATTGATGCACAAATATAAAACCACAAGAGCAAAATTCAGACAATTGCACAATTCAGACAATTGCACAACTGAAGGAATTTTTCATATCTAAGAAAACTCTAAGCCTAACCATAATTCAACCACAAGAGCAAAATTAAGCAGTATCATCACAAACTCTACGCCTAACCATAACTCTTAGCCTAACCACAAGAAATCAACGACTAATTTCTGAGCAGGAATTGAGTGACTAATTTCTGAACTAATTTCTGAGCAAGAATTGAGCGACCAATTTCTGAACTAATTTCTGAGCAGGAATTGAGCAGGAATTTCTGAGCAGGAATTGAGCGACTAATTTCTGAACTAATTTCTGAGTATGCATAGAATTATGCCCAAACACCACCGTAAACCCAATCCTCTCAACAATTATGCCAACCTATAAAAATTTCAGACTAAACTAACAACTGGACATGTTTTACAGATTAATGGAATAACAAAGCAAACCTCATAAATCCAATATAGAAAAGTCAATGACTCCATCAATTTATCACCAAATTTGCACAAGAAATCTAGATGACATTTTCATAGCATTGATAAGTAGAAGTTGCACCAAATGGAAATTCTACAAAAAAAAATAGTAGTATTCATCAATTAACAAAGTTAAATCAGTAAGATAGACTTACGTAGATGTCATATAGTACTAAGGAAAGAAATAGTCCATGATGTAAAATTGAAAATACGAGGAGAATTTCTAGAAGACTTGGCATCAACCTAACAGAATCAAATTGTTGCATGACCACAAATTTTATAACCATCCGCTTTATCATCTCTATGAGATTCAAAAGATATGAACACAAATTTATGCATCTTACCATCACAACATGTAACGACTGCTTTTCGGAGATTCAAGGATTAGAAATGAATCATCTATGTTTCCTGGTGCTCTTTTTTTCAAATCTTGCATCTACAAAAATCCATTTTGTAGTCAGAAAGTGTATGAGTAAGTTGGTGACAAAATAAAGAAAGTAACCAAGAACATAAGCTGCAAAGCATCAAGATTGCAGTCATGAACACATGATATTCAGTATAGCTAGCTGCACTTACAAGTGTTCGAACAGTGGAGGGTTTTCCAGATTCCTCATCTGGAAAATATTCAACAAGAACATTAGTAGCAACAAGAGCTCGAATATACTCCACAACCCCTCTACTACCCATTGAATACTTTCTTTCATAGAGACATTTCATCGAACAAAAAACTTCCACCACTCACTCCATACACAAATACACGAAAGATAGAATCTTTATAACCTCAACAAACATAGACAGTGAATTTGATTCAACCGAAATAATGCAACAAGTGAAGAAGTGATTGAAACAGCTATAATCCCGGACAGGTAACACTTAATTCCTTTTATAGTATTTTGCACAGGAATATATCTGAGTATGCATAATTTTCAACAAATTAAACAAACCAACCTCTTTTGCGAGAAGGAATTGAGCAAAATCAGCACTTTGAGCTAAGAAGGTAAAGGAACGACGAAATCAGCACTTTGAGCGAAGAAGGTGAAGGAACGACAAAATCAGCCAGGGAGCAAACCGACGAAAGCGAAATCAGCGAAGAAATTGAGCGAATAAGAGCAAGGGAGCAAACTTGAAGAAATTGAGCGAAGAGATTGAGAACGAAATCGTACCTGTTGAGCGAAGAAGGTGACGGAACGACGAAAGTGAAGGAGCAAACCCGAAGGGAAGAAAGCGAAGGGAAGAACACAAAACCTAACCAGCGGCGAAAGAAAGTAAAGGGAAGAAAGCAGCGAGGGCGGGAAGGTGAATTGAAGAAAGTGTAGGAGCGAACAAAGTGAAGGGAAGATAGAGCAGTCGACGGGAGATTTTTGGAGACGAAATTTTTGGCGAGCCAGATTTTTTTGGGCTAAAATGAAGTATGTAGCTATATACATCGGTTTTATAATAAGCCTAATGTATATACTCATGCTTAACTCACCAGCCTCGTATAAACTATATACATGGGTTAATAAACGTATTTTACACCGAGCGTGTATATCTTTATACATGTGTTATAAAAATATATGGTGTATATAGTATATACATCGGTTATTTACTTTGCCGCCTCCTATTTTATACATTGTACAACAACCAAAACACATGTATTACCAAAATATGTAGACATTTTACACCATGAGATGTACGCCTGGTGTATATCAAGTGATGTAAAAGGGTTTTTTTGTACTAGTGGTTTGCAATAAACCTTTCGTATCTAGGGTTTCTAGGGAGCCTTGTGGCTATAAGTAGAGAGGCTTTCTTCTCATTTTCTCAACTAGATCAAAAACAATCTCTTCCTTTTCTAAAAACACTCCTTTTGAGTTTCTTGGATCTTCAAGTCCAATCCCTTGTGTTTTCTTGCTTGTGCGTCATATCAAGCTAGGAACGCAGCCCCTTGGTCCATTGGTGCGTCATATCCAATCACCAAGGAAGGAGCCCCGGTGAGTCATATCCGAGCTTTATCTATCCCCACATCCACCCATCCATCTTCCGCCTCCAACCGCACACCCCTTCACCTCCGTGTACGCACGCCCATCAGCCTTCTCGCACCAGCCCGCCTACTCGCACCTTGCGACCATCCTCCTACCCGCGCTCTCCACCAACGCCCATCTATAGCACTTCCAACGCCCTTGGTGACCCTTCGTACGTGTGACCGAACCTTGCACCGCAACTCCACCAACCAAGGACCCATCAGATTATATTGGCCTAATTATTTGTCTCGGAATGTCCCCATACATCATTGACAACCAAACATGAGCTGTAATTCCTAATCATACCAGGAGTTAGAACAAACAAAATAGAACTGTTTGAACGACATATTTAGGATCACATTCCTCAAGGGCCTTGTCTCAGATAATAGAAGAATCGTCATAGACTACATGTAAAGTAGGAATAGATATATTAGGGCACTAGGTATGACCAATAGGAATAAAATAGGGGACATGTTTATTCTCTAAGTTAAAGCATGATTAACATGGGGACATTGACAACATTATTCCAGTTAAAATGTTCACACCAATGAAGCAAATATCAGTTCATTTGGGCATCCATGACCACACACACAACATTCAGGTCATTGCAACAATGTCCAAACAATACAGCTAGTGGTTCAGTTGAGCAGAACTCCCCACAAAACAAATGTAAGAATTCAGTACAATCACACATATAGGCATAATTGGCATATAAACAATGAAAAACCAACAAGGCTCATCTCATCTAATAATAAAATCATTCATATATATTAACATTAATCAAACTCCAACTAGGAGACACCAAAAGTACATACTCATAAGTCCATACAACATCACATAAGTAGTTCATAGTCCACATAACTTATCTAGATAGAGTTGTGAGGATTCATATTCCATAAGCAAAAAAAGGGGACTTAGCTTAATAACCACTAGAAGATGATGATTATGATGATACTCCACAACTTCAAACATAGGCGTATTAGCAAGGACAAAAGCAGGATCAACAATAGGATCAGGGACTGATGCAAGATTTGTCTTAGCAACAGGATCAACAGTAGGTTCTGCAGTAACTGTCTTGGACTCCACCTCAGGCTCATCATCATCAGAGATGATGATGATCTCGGTAGATAAAGTGCTGGATGAGAAAGATAGTTGCACATTGTCCCCGGTATACTATGTGTTTACAGAGGTATCACTCTATGTAGATTGTGATGAATGAGACATGGCTACAACAAATGTAAACATTATTTCATTAGAGGGGACTTTCAAGTTAGTGTGAAAATATAGAACAACCATGGTACTAATATGCAAATGTCCCATTAATTATGGATAAAATAGGGAACTTTCATTTCAATCCGACAAAGTCTCCCATTCATTAATTTTGACAGTAGTAAATCAATGAAATTAAAAGTTCATTCCATCTATTGAGGGGTAAGCATCTGTTAAGGAGACATGCATGCAAATTAACAATCATTTCTAAGTTTATCTTAATTCAAAATAAACAGGACATATTCATTGATAAAAGGGACATGAAATCATAATCATTGATATACATCATCCTCAGAGAAGCATTCTCTGAGGATGATGTTGATCTATATGTGGTGGAACCACATATAGATCAACAGGGACACACTTGGACATGAATAAATGGGACATGCAAGCTCAAATAAAATCAAATAAGGGGACAAGAACATGACCGTTTTGATACATATAGTCAGCATAATCATCAACTCAAACCACAAAAATTACTTGCGAGAGAAAATGAAATATAATAAACAAACTTAGAATGTGTAATAGAGAGTTGAAACTTCTAAATTAAATAGAACATGAAAGCTCAGAATTAACCATACAAAGAACATGGAAGCTCAGAATTAACCATAAAATGGTTATGCAAGCTCATAATCAACCATAAATTTGACATGCAAGCTCGGATTTAAACATACAAAGGACATGCAAGGTAAGAACTAAATATAAATAGGACATGCAAGATCTTAATCAACCATAAAATTGACACTGAAGCTCAAAATTAACCATACAATGAACATTCAAGCTCAGCATTAACCAAATAATGTACATGGAAGCTTAGAAATCACCATAAAGTGTACACGCAAGGTCAAATTTAGCCATAACATAGATATGCAAGATCATAATTAAACACAAAATCCACATGCAAGTTCAAATGTAATGAATAAACGGACATGCATGCTAAGAAATAACCATGAAAAAATTAAACACAACCTCATAGGCATAAATAGACATGCATGTTGAGGTTTCAAAATATCCAAATTAGACACAACCTCAGAAATACCCAATCACAGGCATAAACAGAAATAAAACTCAACCTTAGAAAGTAAACATAACCTGATAAAAAATTGAACGGACATGCATGTTGAGGTCTCAGAAATACCCAAATGAGAGGCATAAACCAAAAAAATTAATACAACCTTAGTAATCGGAAAATTTCAAAACAATAGAGGATAAATCGGTGGAAATCGAAAAACAACAAAAAACAACCTGAGAAAACTAACATTCAACCACAAAAAATACCAAAGATATGTGAAATTGCAAATATCCGAGTGATTCGTAGTAAAAATAAGAAGATCCGGAAAAAAATTAATGTAAGAGGAAGAAGAAAATAAGAGGAAATATCGAAAATCAGAGGTACAAAATCCGAAGAAAATCCAAAGTAGATCTGAACAAACTATGATCCAAAAAAATCAGAGGAACACTAAAAACATAGTCAAAATCAAGAGATAAGGAAGAAGAAAAAAGAGAGAGAGAATCCATACCGATCGGTTTTTGGGTTTAATCACCAAAAAAACAACAGATCCGTCCATTTAAGAGAGGATTTGAGAGATTCATGCAAAAAACAAAGAAAAACAAGATCTAATATCATAATGACTTGATAAGAGATCGGAGCTGAGAGGGATGTCGGAGAAGAGATCGAGATGGACAAAGGGGACGGGGACAAACCACGTATGAGAATAGGTCGGAGAAGTTGTCGGAGAAGAGAATGGAGCCGAGATCGGAAAGGGAGAGATCTCGCCAGATTTGGGAGAGTGAAGGCGAGAGTGTTGAGCGGCTAGGATTTAGGAATGAGGGGTGGAGGAGAGAGAGTGAGGAAAGTAGTCTTATATAGTGCCGGGTTTTGGGTGTAATTTTGACTATTTGGACAAGGGCATTCCCGTCTTTCTTGCATGATTAGAAAAGGAAAAAATTAGAAATGAGAAGATAAAATTAGGACACCCGAAAAGGAAAGTAGAAAGATAATAAAGGGACGGAGGGGATAGTATAGAAAGAAATATCAAAGCTGCTCTTTTAACTACTGATAATGTCAAACCAGTCAACCCCATGCAAACGACAACAACTGGGATACCACACTTTCTCCTATTTTGGTTGGCGATGGTGGGGACACGAGCAACAATACAGATGGGAACCTGATGACCGTGTAAAACACTTAGGGGACAGGAAAGTTAGTAGACAAAGATATGAAACATAAGAAATGGAAGAGACTGGCCAAATCAAAAGGGGGTGGTGGTCCTCGGACTTCAAATAACTCATATGGCAAGAAAAGGAAGACATGTGTTGAAGGAACGTGAAACATGGAGGTGGACGGTGTTAGCTCCGATGATGGTATTGATAAACGGAGGAAGCTTGAGTCTAACACCAGTTTTCTTGAATTATGGACAAGGAGATCGAGAGGCTTTCCTTGTGAGGAGAAATGAATATCATCAGTTATAACTATCGGGGCCTAGGGAGGACCCATACATTTGAGCATCTCGCCGACTTGGTGAGACGGGAATCCCCGTCCGTTCTTTTCCTCATGGAGATGAAGAGCGATACGAACAAGATGAGAAAGGTGTGGCACAAGTTGAGCCATCATGATTAGATCGTATCAAGTAGCAAACACAATTTGCAGGGTTCTGGATGGAAATGTAAAATGTGAGTGAAAATCGCATGCTATAAATAGACTGATTTGCGTTTATAGCATGCATCTTTAACAAGGATAACAACATGATCAATAAACTAGATTTTAATAGGATACGGTGATCAAGAACATTAGTAACACGGCTGAAAGTGATTAGGTGATGGTGTTGTTATTTTTTGCACAACACTTTTTACTAACCATCACATCGCTGCTCGTCACGGACAGGTACTACAAACCTCGTCATGACGCTCGTTTATTCTCCTTATCACGCTTGATTAAGTGGTCGGCTCATCACGAGGCACCCATAGGCGTCTCGTCATGAGGCCAGATTTCGCTATAAAAGCAAAAAAAACTAGGACCAAACCCTCATATCATCCCTCTTTGTCTCCAATTTGCTTTCGTTTGAAGAAAAAATAGAATCAGTGACGTCTTAGCTTTTCCACACCTCTCGGTTGCTCGTTTATTTACATTTCTCCTTCGACTTACCAAAACATGGTTAGTAACTACTCTTCTATCTATTAGTTGTTGTTATTTCTTGAGTGTTTCGGTTTATAACTTTTTCACTTAATTGTTGCAGGATTAGGTAGTTGTTCTTGCTATTTATACTAAATGTTGAGCGTTCTTTGCGTTTTTGTCAAAATCATGAAATTTTATACTATTATATGTTTAGTTTATTACTTAGGATGTATGAGTTTGAAAAATTAAGATTGGTGATTTGGAAGTTAAAATTATGTGTTTAGGTTGAATTGAATTTGAAGGATAAATGTAGGCGAAAACTGTTTTCTTTAACAAAATTCTGGTCAGAAATAGTTTTTTGAAGGGTTTAAATGGCCAATTCTGGGGAGCCAGTCAGAGGAAATCCATCTCTAGTTGGCTATGAGCCTCGTGACGAGGTGTTGTGAATGGGATCGTGATGAGGCCCTTGTTGTATGCTCGCCACATGGTTGTACATGGGAAAAATAGTTTGCATATGTGAAAAAATCATGAATTTAAATGATTGGATATTAGTTATAAGATGTTGTCCTGATTGAAATTGATGTTGTTGTTATTTTGAGGAATAAAACTCTAAATTATTGTTATATTTTAAATGTAAAAACATAAAATTTTGTGTTCTATATGTTTAATATGTTTTATAGGATTTATGAGTTTGAAAATTAAAGAGTGGACATTTATAAGTTGACATGATATGATTAGGTTTAGTTGATATGGATTTGAAAGACAAATTTAGTTCAAAAAAGATTTATTGTGTTATTTGCCCATTAGACTGTTTTTGATATTTTTTTAATGTAATTTTATGGTTTACTAATGATATCTAAATATTGTATTATATAGTATTTCGTGTTTACATGATAGGTTGAAGAAAATGGAAAAGACGGGTTACCCAAAAGAAGAAGAGGGGGGCAATACCAATGCAGCATCATGTGGGACTCCATCAAGGCATTCCATGTCCTGTGATGGAAGATCGTGTTACTCAGAATACCCTCCTTACATGACACATTCAGCATTGAGGCATTCTGTTTCTGCATCATTCCCTGATAACTATATGTGAGAGGTGTCGTCCTCCCGTCATTTGTTGTTGGAGTATCATACTCAGCAACAGTTAGGTGGTGGGGTGCCTGTGAACGGCTCTCAGCACAATCAAGGCGACTTCTGCTCTTACGCCCAGAACACCCAGGATGAAACGGCGAATGAAGCGCCGCATGAAGCGCCTATGGATGAACCACCTCAACATCAGGTATTTTACCAAACTCAAGTATTAATTTTGATAAGTTAAGTTTCATAAATTATGTTTTGATGGATTTAACCTTGTACCTGTTTTGTAGGCCTAGTGGAGGGGCAACATACCATGGATAGCTCCAGGAGATAAAGAGGCTATCGGAGGAGATGCAACAGGTGGACAATTCATGTCCACATGGGGACAACCACTAGGATCAACAACATATATTCTTACATGACTGGATTGTCTAGTGGAGGCCAAGAAGTCCCTAGATTAATGTGTATTTTCACTAACCACGTGGCCTTTGATATATATAAAGGCATTGTAAGTTTTTTATGTTCTTAAATGTTTTTATTTAGCATTAATATTTAGTACAAATCCCAAGGCCAAACGTAATACTCCCTCTGTCCCTAAATATAGATCCCATTTCAACTCGACACACTCGTCGAGACATGTTTTGTTAATATCTCTAATAATAAAACTCCAAAATTTAAAACAATGATATTATTAAAGTGCTTATTGAGACGAATAAAACTAGACCACACATGACTATGTCATTTCTTATACCTTGTGAATAATCGGGATATGAAGCATAAATTGTGAATAGTGTTCTGTTTTGAAATGGGGTCTATAAAAGGGGACGGAGGAGTATTAATATAATTTTATAGACTGTGAACTTTAGCTTCCAGTTTAGACCCACATGTCTTCGCACGTGGACTCCAAGCCCCGGCTCTCCAGGCGTGTAACAAGCTATCGTCGTTGGAATTAGCCGCATCTCGTCTCTTATGTATGAGCACGTGGACAGGCAGTTGATCACCGCATTCATTAAGAGGTGGTAGCTGATCACCCGTCTCTTTTGGCGACTCCTCACTTCTAGATTTCCGTTTCTTCCTTCCACAGGTTCACCCTAAAATTCCCCTGCTTCCCACACTCTATACATGTAAATTTATCCTTTTGTATGTTTTATGAACCATAAGTTTTGAATAATGAGCGATTCGAAATCTGAGCAAACAAAATCGCACACCCTAGAAGGGAATATGGCTAAGAATAAGAGGAGCTCCCTGAGAACAGTTGGGACACGCGGAGGCGGGATATCTCGGGGAACCAGCCGTCAGAAAGCCAAAGGCACACTGGTTGGGTTGATTCCGTGGTTTCTTATTGCCTTGTCAGATATTTAACGGATGCTGATAATGCTGGGATAATACTCCGGCGAGTCCTTAGTGACGGGGTAAATTCTTTTATTATATAAGGTACCGATGACATGGAGGGGCAGCTTGGCGACAAGTCCTCTATCATACACGAGATCTTGAACGGCGTGCTGGTGATGTATCGGTTTCCCCCATGAAACTTGGTCGCTTTGTCGGAGAAAGGGCTACTTCATTCCAAAACTTCTCGGGAATCTACACGGTGAATTTAGAGAGTTTTGTGGGTGGATTTCTTATCCCTCTCACCGGCGTGAGCGTGAAGCTTCTTAACGAGTATGGCATTTTCCCCATCCAAGTACATCCCAACGGATAGAGAGCCTTGACGTGATACTAGTTACTAGCTATGACCTAGGAGAATCACCTAGTATGAACATGCTCCGACTAATAATCATGTTTCCGCCGTCAGAAAGAGAAGCTCGAAGGGAAAGGTGGTGCCTTCAGCCGCTGTTACACGGTGGTGGTTATGAAACTTGGTCACTTTGTCGGAGAAAGGGGCTACTTCATTCCAGAACTTCTCGGGAATCTACACGGTGAATTTAGAGAGTTTTGTGGGTGGATTTATTATCCCTCTCCCCGGTGTGAGCGTGAAGCTTCTTAACGAGTATGGCATTATCACCATCCAAGTACATCCCAATGGATAGAGAGCCCTGACGTGCTACTAGTTACTAGCTATGACCTAGGAGAATCACCTAGTATGGACATGCTCCGACTAATAATCATGTTCCGCCGTCAGAAAGAGAAGCTCAAAGGGAAAGGTGGTGCCTTTAGCGGCTGTTACACGGTGGTGGTTATGAAACTTGGTCGCTTTGTCGGAGAAAGGGGCTACTTCATTCCAGAACTTCTCGGGAATCTACACGGTGAATTTAGAGAGTTTTGTGGGTGGATTTCTTATCCCTCTCCCCGGCGTGAGCGTGAAGCTTCTTAACGAGTATGGCATTATCCCCATCCAAGTACATCACAACGGATAGAGAGCCCTGACGTGCTACTAGTTACTAGCTATGACCTAGGAGAATCACCTAGTATGGACATGCTCCGACTAATAATCATGTTCCGCCGTCAGAAAGAGAAGCTCGAAGGAAAGGTGGTGCCTTCAGCGGTTGTTACACGGTGGTGGTTATGAAACTTGATCGCTTTGTCGGAGAAAGGGGCAACTTCATTCCAGAACTTCTCGGGAATCTACACGGTGAATTTAGAGAGTTTTGTGGGTGGATTTCTTATCCCTCTCCCAGGCGTGAGCGTGAAGCTTTTTAACGAGTATGGCATTATCCCCATCCAAGTACATCCCAACGGATAGAGAGCCCTGACGTGCTACTAGTCACTAGCTATGACCTAGGAGAATCACCTAGTACGGACATGCTCCGACTAATAATCTTGTTCCACCGTCAGAAAGAGAACCTCGAAGGGAAAGGTGGCACTTTCAGCGTCTGTTACACGGTGGTGGTTGGGTATAACCATATGATCGCACGTCCGAACAAAGTGGAAGGTTGGAAGAAATTGCGGTTTCTCGTCAAGATTCCCATAGGGCTTTGCGTTTCGAGTAAGCCCCTGGCAGGGATCCCTGTCCGCCCCTTGACTCCAAAAGAGGCAAATCGTAAGAATGAAACCCTCTTTGCTTTTGACTGGGTAAATCATGTTACCTTCGAAGAGTACGCCACATGTTCGAGACTAGAGGCGGCCAAACTGAGTCCCAAGTATCCACCACCGGGTGAGGGGAGAGTTCCTTGGTCCCGCTTTCTTCCTACCCGAGAGATTGTGCTTTCTGTTTCGTTACTTAACCATTTGATCTTTTGGGGTGCCGGTTTTGGAGTTTACAGATTTTAGTTGCTTCTTGAGCAAGTTTTCCGATTTGGAAGGTGATTCGTTGGATGACCTATCGGAGGACAGATCTTCTTTTCCAATGACACGGCTGGTTTCGAGAGCGCTTATGGGGACTTTGGTGGGTGGAAAGTTAGGAACAAAAGGAACGGGACCAGACGCTCGCAAAGAGGATTCTAGATGAGAGTTCGGGAGACTCTTATTTCCCTATTTCCCTAGATAGGAGCCCCGAGAATAGGTTTTTGTTGGTGACCCTAGCGGCTAGCTTACGATATCAAGCCACGGAACCTCTGTCATCTAAATTGATGGGTGATTCCTCTTCCTTCTTCCTTGCAACCAGTCCTGGTAATCTTCCAACTCCGAATACTTCCCATCGGGAGGGGTCTACTAGTTGGGTTCCTGAGTTTTATGCTTGTTCTACTCGGGTAAGCTCACTTCTTTTTAACAATGTGTCTAGAGTAGATGCGAGTAGTGATCCTGACATTTCCTTGTTGTTTTGTAGATCTCCGTGTTGACTGGCGGGCGTCTCTGGGAGGACAACACTCTTGCCGCCTTACAACGGAAAGTATCTTCTCAAGATGGTGAACTTCAGCGCTTTAGGACTCAAGTGGACACCCAAGCTGAGACGATCCGGAGCCAGGAATCCGAGATCTCATGTCTATGACAAGACTTGAATACCGGGGAAGAGGATGTTAAGAAGATGCAAGAGGATGCTCAAAAGACTTGTACCCATTTGGGGAAATTGCATAAGGAGTATGAAAACACCCAGACTAAGTTCATTCGGGATAGCGCGGAGAGCACAACTAATCTCAAGGAGGCACTTGAAGAGGGATTGCGAGTCAAGTGGAAGATGGAGGACCTTTTAGTGAGTAAGGCCTGGTGGATGCTCAACTGGTCGAGTATGTTAATAGAATTCATCACTGGTTACAGGTGGAATTCCACGGGTGGTTGTACTACCATGTGGGCGGTGAGGTAGGCCTTCTTCAGATGGATGAACATTACTATTGTCCCTAATAGATTTCTCCCATGCTAAAAGCTATCGTCTCCACCGTTACAGGATGAAAAAGAACTCGACATCCAGGAGATATAAATCACCTGGTAGGCTCTGATCTGGGAGTGAATGGTGGGGAGAGGAAAAGGATTTGCATGAGCAATGATGTGGCCTCTCACGCGACTAGCGGTCTTTAGCTTTTCTATACTTTTTATTCCTTTTTCACGAGCCGATGGCCTTTGTTGTTTCTAGTCGATGTAATATAACACTTGAACACTGGTTTTTTGGAGTTGTGGATTTTTCGTAAGGTTTATTGAGTTTGAGGTCTTCTATCAACTGATTAGACATGTAATGATGTATTGGTAGGTTACTGATTGCTTTTACATTTAATACGACACTTGGCTTTCCAAAATCTCCCCCTTTTACCTTTGCTATATACACGCGTCCGTTCTCACGCTGGAGTTTTACTCCTCTTTTTACCTTCTTCTTTCTTACCCCACCCTCTCATCATGCATTCACTTTGTGATCATGGTTCATCTCGACCTCCAAATTTATTCTCATGGGAAAGTGGCGGGCCAGAGGGGTGAACGGAATTTGGAGCGCATCCATCACTACAAAGGAGGTGTCTTTTGATGGCACAACTTTGGGTGGGTTATGGACAGCCCGGGAGGGTTGGATGCCGGCTGGCTCACGACCGTTATTAACTACGAGGTTAGAGTAATACCCCGTGTTTGTATTTCACATATGAATTAGATTGGAACTTATGTCAACAAGATCTTTTCCCTTTTCTTGGTTAAAATAAGGACAAAGAACTAAGAAGTTAAGCGTGCTAGGGCAGGAGTAGTCCTGGGATGGGTGACCTCCTGGAAATTTTCTACGTTGACATAAGGATAGCGCTTCTAAGATAGTGGGCCTTACAAATGATATCAAATCTTACTTTGTGTCTCGAGTTTGCTTTTCCTTTTGGGGGCGGCTTGACCTGGAGGGTGGTCCTTGGACTTGACGTGCTCGTCAAGGGTTTAAGTGGGGTGATTATAACACCCCATATTTGTAATCCATATAAGGATTATATTGCTACTTATATCAACAAGAGCTCTTCCCTTTTTCATGGTTCAAGTGAGGACAAGGAACTAAGAAGTTAAGCGTGTTGGGGGTGGGAGTAGTCATGTGAAGGGTGAACTCCTGAGAAGTTCTCGCGTTGACATAAGGATAGCACTTCTAAGGCAGCGGGCCTTACAGCCAGGCAATGGCTTTTCTCCGGGCGACTGATGTATTTCCCTCCTAAGCGGTCGGGATAGCCTCTTCACTTGAAAGTGGTGAAAGACTGGCATGTTACAATGACTATTTGTCATATGAGGCACCAGATGGAGCGCATCCCGGTTTACTTCGATCCTCTTCCATTTTTGGGTCCTTCCCACTTAATGACGTTTCTACGATTGAGGTTTATCGTCTCTAAGCTTGTGTTGGTGTTTCTCTCACACTCCATTTTCTCTCATTTCCTTCTCGGAAATCTAGTCATACATAGGTCCTGGGGAGGGAAGGAGTGTGTTTGGCTTGATAAGTAGTTTTTTATTGTTCAATTTCTGTATGTTTATTATGTATTTTGCTGACTGTTGTGGCGGATGTTGTTGTTGTAAACCCTTAGTGATTTTGCTGGCATGCAAGGCCTCTTGCTACTCCTGATGTAATCTTTCATTTTGCTGATCTAAAAAGTAAACTATTGTGTAACTTGATGTTGTAAAATTTGACAATATTCTGTTGAAATTATGAACAGGCCTTCGCTCAACATTTCAGATCCATAGTTTGGAGTCACGGGTTTAAAATGACTAAATTCTAGTGTTCTTTTACATCCTTTCATACTAGGGTGACTTCCTTTAATTTAGTTGGTTCTTTGTTTTTATTTGTTCTCAACGGGCAATGGACTTCGTATAGACTCACATGCGGTGTTTCATTTGTGTCTTCATGCTTTGGGGCGGTCTTCTCCGTTGGAGTTTGGCGGTGGGGTCTTGCTCTTGCTTTCCTGTCTACAACGAGTCTTCGCCGTTCGAGTATGGAGGTGGGGTCTTGCTCGCGCTTTCTCTTTTCCGTCTAACCTTTGCCAATCTGGTCTTCCGCGAGTAGCTAGCGGGTGGAGTGCCTTCAGTCTTGGTATAAGTTTAGTATGTTGTGGTAAGTAGGGTGTTCACACATAATTATCCGAATCGTAGGGCTTCAGCGACTCACCTTAATGGAGTATATTATTCACTGGGTGGGGCTTTGGTGGTGGGGATTTTTCACTTCTCGAAGAGCTATCTAATTGACGAGCGCCGTTTAGCCGTGTTAAAATAATAAAATACCTATCCGACTACTCGACTAGTAGAGTGGTAAGACTGGGTCGATTCCAAAGGTAATCAGGAATCAATTCTTGTGATATTGGATTTAATCAACTCAAAAGGTAAGAAAATGGGGGAATATAAAACTAACTAACTAATGATTAATTTGTAAACAATTATGGGAAAACACCTTGCCCAACTAGTATCCACCTAACAAACTAATTGATTGATCATTGACTTTTCTATTAGGGTTCTATCCTAATGTTTATAACCTCTAGTTTTCCTATTAGCTATTTGTCCAACTAGTCCTGATAGCTCTTACCTAAATACAACCCTGAAACTATCAAGATTTAATACCTAGGTAGTGATGCATTCAGAAATAAATAGGAACATGCAGTATCACTGGCTCAACGCCGATATTTAATACATCATTATCTCTCCATAAAATTACAATCCCAACTAGGTCATGTATTGATTTGCTACCCTATGATAAGACTCTCAGTCAGACCTAGCAATATGAATTAGACTCAGTCTACCTAGTTGATCAGGTCAGTCAGGTAAATCAATTCAATAAGCAACAAGCACAAGAGAGATAAAACAACTAGGATATAATTAAGAATCAATGATAGAAGTCTTACAATCAATTCATGTGTTGGCTTCCATCAATCGAACAAAGTAAGGAGACTACTCCTAGCCAATTGTAACTACGTAAATGCAAAACTAGAAAACAACGTAAAAAATGAAGATGATTAGGGTTGAGGCACACCTCACCCTATATATTAGCCCTAACATAAGAAGACTAAACTAGAGAGGCACAGCCCAAGCTCCATTAGAAAATAAGTCCAAAGCCCAAAGTGCAATCTCGGAGAAATAGGGTTTCACAGCTTTCTTGGCCTGACACGGGCACGGTCGCTCATGTGTCGGCGCGGTCATGCCTTGGCCGATTTCTTCGCTTTCCTCCGCAATAAGTGGCACAGTCGCGCCATGCACTCTGCAGTCTTGCGTGACTGCGACCATGTGTGTGCGGCTCCTGCTTCGTCCCTTTGCCAATCTTCTCCTTGAATGTTCGTAATCCTTGTGAATAACGCATTTGCTTCGCGAGGTCTGTATGCGCCATAATCATGCCAAATCACCCAAAGATGATGCTAACGACCACTTGTTACACCATACTAGATGTTGCCTATCAAACATCCCCACACTTGAACCTTGCTCGTCCTCGAGTAAGTTGCTGCTAACTTCTTGGCGACCTCAGCAAGTACAGAAGACTTGATGGCAGTGGTCGTCAAATCAACACTCTAGCTCTAAGTACCTACAATCATCAAGGAACGGGCGTAGACTCCGACTTTACTAGAAATCTTTGAAAATAATGAAAGACTTAATGGCATCAATTATTCCCCAAATTTGAACTATGTTGGCCATATGCAAGTGCATTAACCTGAATCTTCAAACTATGCAAAAGATGTCTCTATCCAAGTCATATATTAATGTGAATAATGAAAGATCAAATAAACGACTAACTCTTATCCTAACATGCTTCATAGTCTATGATAATAATGCACAAGCTTCAATACCATCAAAAGCAAACAAAAACCCACAACTCAACTCAAGTAATATCACATGCAACTATCTATTGCTCCTTTTCATCTTGTTCACTTTTTTTCACTTTATAAACACTTATTAGGTTCTAGGCTCGTCCGTCTTACGTCCGGGCCAAGTATTGAAACGTTGCTTATTTAGTCGTGGAGGATCGAACCCAAGGTGATTTTTCACACCACGGAGATCACGGCTCTTCCGGCTTATTTTACTAAGAGCTCAATACCTTTCTATTTTCTTTTAATTTTATTTGTAGCGAAAAGGACGGAAGTAAAATATTATGACAAAATGACAAAACTAGAGATGAGATGGTAAATTTGCAATCTTAGTATTGGTCCCAATGCATCCTAATCATAACCCACATGCCCAAGTCAAAGTCCTAAATTTGCTCAATCATATCCTCATCATACATATTTGCAATATTAACATCTAACACATAGTAAGAAGATTCAAAATCCATGCACCAGTATAGAAGTACGCACACCATCAAAATAGGGGAAATGACATGAATACCGACTCAAAAAATTCAAAAATAACTGAATAATGCAAAGATATGTGAAGTAATTCCCCTCCTCCACACTTAAACTACACAATGTCATCATTGTTAAATAAGGAACAAAGGTAAAAGAAAGATAGAAGTGAGAAAAATACCTCTTTGGACGGGTTGCCTCTCGAATAGCGCCTTTGGTTAAAGTCGTAGGCCCGACTTCTTGCTCTATATTACCCCGTACTAGGCCTCCTGAGGGTCAACTCATCCTTTCTAATGTAGTACTGCCTAATTCCTTTCCTCTTTCTGAACCCCTTGTCAAACCAGCTCCTCTTCTCTATATAGTGCCCTGGAGGTAACGCAGTCGTGACTCTCGGTACCTGCAAAATAAGAGGAAGAAGGGGAAGCTTGTCTCCCTCTAACATCATCATCGGGGACCCGTTGGCCAAATCCACCTCAGTACTATTAGTATCCCTTGTGGGATCAATCACCTTAATAGAAAAAAAACACTTGCCACATCCTCACAGACGCATCTGTATCCTCAAAAATGTCAAATCTCACCACCTCACCATCAAACTCTAATGACAAGGTCTCATTCCCTAAGTCTACCTTAGTACCAGTAGTCCTCATAAATGGTCTTCCTAGAAGTATAGGTGTAGTATTCTTATCATGCTCCATATCTAGTACATAAAAATCTGTAGATAAAACTAACCTATCAACAAAAAATAGCACATTTTCCACTACTCCCCATAGGATGAACAAAAGACCCATTAGCGAATTGCATTAATACATCAGTTTCATTCAAGGGTCCTAATTCTAATTGCATGCATTGAGAGTAAGGAATGGTATTAATAGCAGCACCTAAGTCTAACATAGCCCATCCAAAAGTAGTGTCGTTGATACAACAAGGAATGCTAACCATACCTGGGTCACTGTACTTGGTGGGCATATGTCTTTGGAAAATGGTTGAGACTCTCTCTCCTACCGTGACCTTGTTGCTCTCTTTCAGCTTCTACTTTCTCTTGACTGTGCACATCTCTTTTAAAAACTTTGTGTACCGCGGTATGCTCTTAATCAGCTTCAGCAGAGGGATATTCAATGCGCACTTGTTGAAAGTCTCAAACAACTCCTTGTCATCCTCTGGTTTCATGGTATCTCTCAACGCCTCTGGGAAGGTAATCAGGGGTTTCAGCAAGTCAAGTGGAAGGAAATTGGGTTGTACATAGTTGCTTTTCCTGAGCCTGAAATCACCTCGAGGATCATATATCTTGTCCTCTACATCAATCGGGATAGCATCTTCGGTGTACAGCACATGGGGAGAATCATCCTCAAGAGAAGGACTGGAGCGGACACGTGGTAGGGGCGCGCGGTCGAGCAGGTCTACAGATGCGGTGGCGTGGTGGCGCAGGTCTGGCGTGGTCGCACATGAGTTTCCGAAATAGGTACCGTAAACGCGTGGTCACGCGGGTGTGGAGTGCGGTCGCGCCCTTCCTGAGATGTGGTCACGCGGTCGCGTGACTCTGGTGCGCGGTCGTGCCTCTCTGCAGGGGTGATGGCGTGGTCGCGTGTCTCTTGGCGAGGTCACGCCTCTGACGAGATTCCAGCTTCTAACTTTCATTTCCCTAACATTTACTTCAAATTTTGCCCACTCCTCAATGACATTGCGCTGACATTCTTCATGTTCTCATTCGCTGCATTTTTGCTCGGATTCACCACAGTTTGAGATGGTAGTGAATTTGATTGATTTTGAACCAGTGTGGACATTGTCTGCGCTACTTGACCCATTTTGACCTCTAGATTTTTTAGTCTTGCATCCGTGGTCTGGGTATTGGTGGTGAGGGTAGTGAGGTTCTTAGTCAGTTCCTTTATTATGTCCAAAGTAGGGGATCTGAAGTTTTGTTGCGGGTCATGAGGTCTCCATCTTTGTTGCTCGGGCTGATCTATGTACCTCGACTGATAATTTTGTTGTTGCTGGTTATCCCAAGGTCAAGGAGGTCCATACCCACTTATTGCATTCACCTCAGCAACTGTGTCTTCCCGTAGCTCGGGACACTGGTCTGAATGATGGGAGGAACTCGCATATGCCACAGACTCGCATTGTTTGTTGCCCGCTCTTTGGTAGTACGCTTGCAAGCATCTTCTTCATTTCAGCTATTTCACCCGCCAACCCCATTCTTCAGTACTTGCATCAGTGATCATTCTCTTGGTGTAAGTTCTCCCAAAACTCCTTGTACTCTCAGATATGTTCTGTAATTTTTCCATGGAATCCTCTGGGGTTATATTGAGAATGCTTCCTCCGCATGCAGCCTCTATCATCCTCCTCTCATCAGTCAATATCCCTTGGGTGAGAAACAGTATCAAATCTTGGTGCTCATAACCATGAAAGGGGCAGCTAGCACATAGCCCCTTGAACCTCTCTAAATAATCATACAACAACTCCTCGACTCGCTGCTCAACCTGCGTTATCTCTCTCTTCAACGTGTTCGCCTTCTTCACCAAAAGTACCTATTCAAGAACTCCCTATGCAACTTCTCCCAGCTATCTATTGACCCCGTAGGAAGGTGGTAGTACCAAGCTCTGGTAGTGTCCTTCAGCGTGAACCCAAACGCCCTCATCTTAATCTGCTCTTCCAACACATTGGTTGGCTTTGTACTCATGCATATGTCATGGAATTTGTTGAGGTGCGTAATGGAATTTTTCCTGCGCAGACCATGGAATGTAGGCTGCAGGTTTATTACCCCGGACTTGAGTTCGAAGGTGACTCCTTGGGCAAGTGGCAGTAGGACCACCGCTTGGGGTTGCTACGTCAGATTGGGAGTGGTGCATATGCCTCTGGGAGTTGATTCATCAACTGTTGTTTTACCAACAGCTGTTCAGGCGTCTTATCCCTAACTTGATCGTCGTCCATCATCTCGGCTATCCTTCCTCTATGATTCCTATGAACGGTCCTTTCGATTTCTGGATTGAGCTCATCAAATAAATGATTAGTAGCACGAGTGCTGACCATACACTACTCAGCACCTAAGTCAATCAAATCAATAACACAAGAAAAGAAGTATGATTCCCCGACAACGGCGCCAAATTTGATGAGCGCCGTTTAGCCGTGTCAAAATAATAAAATACCTTCCCGTGTACTCCAACCAGTAGACTTGTAAGACATGGTCGATCCCACAGGGAATCGGGAATCAATTCTTGTGATATTGGATTTAATCAACTCAAAAGGTAAAAAACGGGAGGGAATATGAAACTAACTAACTAATGATTGATTGTAAACAGTTATGGAAAAACACCTTGCCCAACTAGTATCCACCTAACATCCTAATTGATTGATCATTGACTTCTTATATTCGGGTTCTATCCTAATGTTTATATCCTCTAGTTTTCCTAATCTCTATTCTTATATAGCTATTAATCCAACTAGTCCTAATAGCCCTTACTTAAATACAACCCTAAAACTATCAAGATTTAATACCTAGGCAGCAATGCACTCAAAAATAAATAGGAACATGCAGTACCACTGGCTCAAGGCCGATATTTAACACATCATTATCTCTCCACACAATTAAAATCTCAAATAGTTCATGTATTGATTTTCTATCCTATGATAAGACCCTCCAACTCGGACAAGTCGGACCTCGCAATATGAATTAGACATAATCTACCTAGTTGATCAGGCCAGACATGTAAATCAATTCAATAAGAAAAAATCACAAGAGAGATAAAACAACTAGTATATAATTAAGAACCAATGATAAAATTCTTACAATCAATTTATCTGTTGGCTTCCACCAATCAAACAAAGTAAGGAGACTACTCCTAGCTCATTGTAACTATGTAAATGCAAAACTAGAAAACAACGTAAAAATGAAGATGATTAGGATTTTGAGACACGCATCACCCTATTTATTAACCCTAACATAAGAAGACTAAAATAGAGAGGCCCGACCCGAGATCCATTAGAAAATAAGTCCAAAATCCAAAGTCCAAAGTGGAATCTTGGTGCAATAGGGTTTTGCAGCTTTCTCGGCCTGAAACTTGCGCGGTCGCGCATGTGTTGGCGTGGTCGCGTCTGGGACAATTTCTTCACTTTACTCCGCGAGTAGTGGCATAGTCGCACCACCTAGCGCGTAGTCGCGTCAACCACTCTGCATTCTTGCGTGGCCGCACCTGTGTGTGCGCGGCTCCTGCTTCGTCCCTTTTGCAATCTTCTCCTCAAATGTTCGTGATCCTTGTGATAACGTCTTTGCTTTGCGAGGTTAGGATCATGGTAACATGGACATAATCATGCCAAATCACCCATAAATGATGCTAACGGCCACTTGTTGCGCATACTAGATGTTGCCTATCACTAATACTTCCTCCAGATACAAATATATATCATTAGATAAAATTTTACAAAATTTAATGTAGAACTTTCTCTTCCTAAATGACCCTACTAAAGTGTCATTGGAAATGTAAAAAACAATGTCTAGAAAAATAAAGTAGCTTTAATGTAATAATTGCATCGGGGTAAATGTGGTAAAACAATAAAAAAAAAGTTGGTAAAATGACTTGTATTTGTATCCAACAAAATTGCTCTAAAATGACATGTATTTGTATCAGAAGGGAGTAGCAAATTAATCAACTTAAGGCCATGATCATGGGTTTTATAAGCGTATTGCACTGACAAGCAAATGGAGTGGAGTGATATACCTTGCATCGTTGCTCCACGTAATATTTCCGCAACCGCATAACATTCCACGAGTGGACGATGATGTTGCCCGGTTGATTCTTCAATCGATATGCTCCAGGTACGATCTCCTTGTGTAGTATGTAGGGGCCTCCCCATCAAGGGTACAACTTTCCTCCTTCCATTTTCCCTAAGAACTAGATCTCCCTTCTGGAATTTTCTTTGGCTTAACCTTTTTGTTGTAGTATCTAGCAACTCAGCTTCTGTATTTTTCTTCTCTAATTTGGGACGCTTCCCTCATCTCTTCACGCAATTGCAATTCTAGTCGCATATTGCTATTGTTGTTATCCTCAGAGTACCGTAGGGTTCTTTTACTCGGATATATGTGCTAAATAGGTATGACAACTTCCACGTGTAAGACAACGCAAAGGGATAACCCCCGTGCCTACTTTAGAGGTAGTCCTATTCGCCCAGAGTAACAGAGGATGGATCTTTACCCATTTTCCTTGTGCTCTATCTAGATGGCGCTTCAAGGCATGGATGATTTTTCCATTAATTTTCTCGACTTGTCCATTGGTTTGCGGGTGTTACACCAATGCGAACCTGATTTGAATCCCCATGTCCTCGCATGACGATACAAGCATGCTGGTGTTGAACTGGGGATCGTGATAGGTTATTATCACCCGAGGAAGCCCAGAGCAAAAGATTATGTTTTTCCAAAGGAATCTCTTCACTTCCTCTATAGTAGTGAAAGTCAATGGTACCGCCTTGGTCCATTTGGGGAAATAATCGATGGTCACAAGCATGAATTGGAGTTGGCTAGGAGATCAGGGGAACGGGCCGAGTAAGTCCATTCCCTATTGGGGCGAAGGGCATGGATCTCCCATTTCTTGTATCTCTATGCCCGGTCAATAACAGGTTGGGGCATGGAATTGGCACGCTTGGCATGTCTGGGTTACCCACACTACATCAGACTTCATTTTTCCTTTGTAGTAGTTGGTTCTCAGGGATTTTCGGTTAAGATTCTCCACCCTAACGGGCTATTGCATATTGCGGCATGATTTCCGCAAGGAGATCCTTCCCCACTTCTCAGGAAGGGAATTTCAGGACAAGGGTCATTATGCCCTTCTTGTATAGCGGATGAGACTCCACAAAGAACCTAGCCACTCTAACCTTCATAGTTCTACCCTCGGAACTAGTGTTCGGACTGATTCCTCGGTGAGGTAATCGATGATAGGCCTTTTCCAATCATCCTCCGGGAGTACGTGGTCTATTATCATGAGCTCGCGGAAGATGGATCTTTCACTACACGATTCCAACCATACTCTTTTCATCGAGGGTATCTTTACTTTTGACGCCATCATGGTCAACTCATCATCCCTTTGGTTCTGCTCCTGTGGGATTGCCACAATTTCGGCTTGGTCTAGGGTCTCGATCAATGCCTTGGTGCGGATGTAGTATTCAGGTCGATTACCCATCTTAGCTTCGTAGGAACCCAAGATCTGGTTAACCATTACTTGTAAATCACTGTACCACAAACCATTGTACTTCCATTCGGGTTGGCGTCTATCCCTCCTGATCTGACCAAGAACCCCAAGAATTTATATGCCTTTACAAATGAGATGCAATTTTCGGGATTGAGGTTCATTTCGTGTACCATTAGTGTCTCAAATACTTTTTCCATGTCAGTAACATGATCGAACTCCTTTTTTCTCTTCATCACGATGTCATCAACGTAAGTGTCTATAACCCTGCCCAGTAATGGCTGGAATATTTTGTCTACCGGTCTTTCAAATTTGTTACGTATTCTTGAGGCCTAAAGGCATCAGGTGTAGTAGAACGTTCCCCTATCAGTTATCAAAGAGGTATTTTCTTGGTCTGGCATGTTCATTTTCACCTAGTCATACCCGGAATAAGCATCGAGGAAGCTCGGTGTTCCATGCCCAGCTGTGAAATCCACAAGTTGATCTATTGTTAAGAGAGGGTAACTATCTATGGGAATGCCTTATTAAAGTCCGATAAGTCCACACACATACACCACTTGTTGTTGGCTTTGCTCACCATGACCATGTTTGCGAGCCATTTTGGATACTGGGACTCACGGATGAATCCCGTCTTTACTAGTTTGTCTACTTCCTCGCGGGCTCCTTCCACCATGTCACCCGCCTGTTTCCTCTTCTTCTGGTATATGGGGTGAGCCTTGTATGAAATATTCAGCGAGTGTGACATGAATGATGGTGTATTTTCCTTGAGATCTTTTGGATCCACGCAAAAACTTCACGCTATTGCACTAGTATATCCTCGATATACCTTTGTGTGGTTGGGGACAAGGCATCGCCAAAGTACAGATTCTCACTGGCTTTCCCAAAGAGTGTGATTGCATGTTTATCTCCAGCCGCGGCTAGTAACTCCTCTTTGTTTCTGACCTCGAGCTTGGCTTATTCCTCTCTCTCCTTGTCGCTTCTTCCCATGATATTTTGTTCTTTGGGCGTGATAATTGATGTTTGAGCGACTGTGTTGCATTCTCGACCCAGAGTGGTCTATCCCCTCATGATCCCTTGGGCTTGGAGTGTTGCAAAATTTAAAAATAGGTGTAGATAGATACCACGACTTGCAAACAACAGAGCAACACTCTCCCGAAGATAGCTTATGGGGTGTTTTTTATTTTGCATATTCCCAACTGTTTGAAAGCATCCCAATACATAATTTCGGTTGAGCTCACGATGTCCACGAGGACTCTCTTCACAACCTTTGAGCCAATATGATCTTGAACCACTAGCGGGCCACTCGTTGGAGACACTACTTCAGTTACATCGCGCTTGGAAAACGTTATATGAGGGGAGGAATGCCCTTCAGGCATGATACTCAGTACGGACCAAAGTAATTTCGGTGCGACATTGGTCCGGCTAGAATTTTCCACCTAGGGGACTTGAGCGAACCCATTCGAAAGTGACGTCTGGGTAGTCGCGGTTGCGGATGCGTTATACATCCGACGCGAATGTAGGTGATTGAGAACTATGGACATGGATTTGCCTGATATCATCCCTATGTACCTGCTTACGGGTAGGAAGTTACCCCGTGGAGGTGGTCCTCCGTGTGAAGGTGGTGCGAGTCCAGGGAGTGCTTTTATAAGGCCATATCCCTTACACTCCCCGATGTTATGGGTATCAGTCTTGTGATTTTTTCACCACTACCCGTTTTTCATGGCCTAGGTGGTCTTGGAGTTGACATGGGATGTGGTAGGCCGGCCAGTTCTCTGATCTAGGCCACTTCCCTAGTCGGTAGCTGAGTGATGGGATGGTTGAGTCCTCGGCCCCAATTTTGGTGGTTTTTTATTGGCCCAGGGCTGGTCTGGTGGCGGCTGGCAAGGCTTTTCTTCTCGCTGGGGGTTTGCGACTAGGGTTTCTCCCGTGTTGGTCCCTCTTGCCCAATCTTCAACACGCTCGTTCATTAGAGCTACTTTGATAATCTTTTACTAGCTTGGAGGGGGCAATGCCGGAGTCTCTTCTTAAACTCCGAGTATAACAATCCTTGCAAGAAGGATATTCGAGCGTAGTGGTCGTTGAAATCGTGAACCTGGACGATCTCATCAGAGAATCTTTTCACGTAACTGGTGAGACTCTCTTCTTTCCGCTGCTTCATCAGGCACATGACTTCTTGCATACTCTTCCTTCGCCATCTAGGAAACCCGAAACTGGGAGATGAAGGATTCTTCTAGTTATCTGAAACTAGAGATACTATCGGGTGGGAGGCTCAACATCCAGTCCATGACAGGGCCTGTTAGTGTACTAAAGAACGTCTTGCATAGAGTGGATTGGTCCACGTGACTTATAAGCATAGAATATTTATACCTTGAGACGTGGTCGCTAGGATCTCCCCTGTAGTTATACTCCCTCATGTCAGGGAGTTTGAAGTCCCTCGAAGGGGGGACAGGAGGATAGCCCTTGAAAAAGTTGTTGCTTCATAAAGCTGCAAGGAGTCTATGGCTGCTAGCTCTTGATAGTATGACTTGTGTATTACTACTTGTCCTCGGAGATAGGGGTGATCGCGGTGCTAGGGATGATGTAGCCGGTGCGGGGGTTTGGTTGGGCAAATTTTGCTCACCCGTTAGATTCCATTGTTGAATGATTAGCCAATAACGGACCCGGGTATCGCCCACGGTCACATGCCCTTTCATGTTCTTATCGTCTTCACTCGACAAAACGGCGATATTGTTTGTATTCCACTCATAGGATACTGAACCCATGGGAACTCCTCTCACGTGAAGGTGCGGGGTTTAGTTGGTTGGCGGGAGGCCTCTCTAGGGGTACCTTAGGTGTTCAAATCTTGTTGTGTCCCTCTGATCGCGTATGGCATGAGGGTGAGAGATTACCCTCGTCATCGCCTTCGTTGTGAGGCCCTGATGCTAGTTACCATCAAGACTCAAGTTCAATGGACGAGGTGGTGAATAGACCTGCTCAAAGGAGGGAAAGCCCGCCCGGCCCGTCCAGCCCGTCTAACATACAAGCGGGTATGGACAATGATTTTTGCCCATCCCGACCGAGCCCGGACCGTCCATATTAAAATGGGATGGACATGGTTTTAGAAAATGTCCTAGAGGGCAGGCCCGTCCCGCCCACATTATTTTTATGATAAAAATATGTATATACTTACACTACATAATAATAGTCAAGTAGAATAAATATATTGCACATATTAATAAGTAAAGTAAGTATATCATAACCGATTAGGTATTTTCTCAAGTATATCATCCACTTAATAATATTATCGATTACATTTATAATTCGTGTTGATTTTCGCTACCAAACACATCAAAAACCTCACTTTCTACACTATTTATAGACTTTGCAAATTTCTTGTTCGTTGTCTTATAAACTTTTTGTTTCTTAATTTGTAGCTTAGATTAAAAAAAAGAAAATATTTTATATAAACGGGTAAAATGGGCAGCTTGTTGGTCAGCCCGGCTGCCAAAGTGGACGGGTATGGACATAGAAATTATCCCATTTAGCTTAATCGGGTTTGGCCTGACCCGCATAAATGGAAAAAATAATTATTTTAGCCCGACCCACATCCATCCCAAACCCGACCATGAGCAGGTCTAGTGGTGAACTCCTTCTTAGCCGCGTGAAGAGTTCCCACAAACGGCGCCAATGTTGATGCACGGTTTAACGTAGTCCTCTGGTTCAACACTGTCCAGGGACTAAACCGGGTTCCAAGACTCAGGCTCTTGAGTTGACCTTCGGATCTTGACGAGCGGGGTTGTATCACTCGACATTATTCTTCGGGGAACTCTTCCTATGATCTACGATCAAGTTAGTATGTGGGTACAAAAGGGAGGTTGTCAGGTGGAGTGATATGTGAGATGGGGAGAATTAGCGGGTAGGAAGGTAAGACTTTGGTGTTTTTGGGTGGTGTTGCGAGAAGAGTCAGAGAACGGGAGTATTGAGAGCGGAGTCTATTTGCGAACCGCCAACTCACCTTTTCTTACAGCCTACTTATGTGTACATCATGTCACTTTTGGGCATTAACATGATGGGCTTAAATTGCTTAGCACCTCCTTTACGTTGGGCCGGCTTGGATATATTTTCTTTTGTGTCGAGCTACGTACACTAGGATGGGATGGTGTAAAACGTCCCACACAATAGATGTTGAAGAAGGAAAGTCGGCAGAAGACAGGCTGCACCATACGTCCAAAAGTGTCACACCCCGTGGCCGAAATTATTTGGGAGATAATACTGTTCTTGGTGATTATTGAGTCAGTTATTAGGATATGAATATTTCACCGACTTTTTCTACCACGACCAACGCCCAACTCTGTCGCATCCCGCATCCACAAAAGATAACAGAATGCAGAATCGGTTCTCGTTTTACCTGGAGAGTTCTTATTTTAATATCACTTTTTCTTTTTTAAGTTAATTAGATTAGATTACAAACCATTATTTTTATTAGTTTATTTATATGGTTGAATTAGGTTAGATCATATCCTATATAAGGATTGTTCTTTCTATGAGTCCGTATTTTGCAATGAGAAAATTTGCAATTAGTTACTTTACTTTTCTTAGTTTCCATGGCTATGAGGAACTAAGTTCTGGACATTGTTTTGCTTCTATTTAAGTTTATACAAAGTTTTGGTTTTCTTAAGTATTTCCCTATCAGTCCTTAGTTCCATACATGTTATTTGGTGCTTCTCTTATTATAAAGTTTATTTCTTTATGTGCTTTGTTAGATTGTCAACCTAGTCACGTTTCATATTTTATACTACTATCTAAGTAATACAAACTTTAATATGGTTAGTCCAGTTGTGAGCATGTTAAAGTAGGGATTTGCATACATAAGTGAAATTTTTCAATTTCATTTGCATCTTATTCCACTGTGCCTTCTGATCATATATCAGGAACCATAGATCTAGATAAGGATAACATAAATTAAAACTGATAGATGATAAGAAATACAATGATCAAAATAGTTACAATGTATAAATGAATTATTCAAGTGAAACAATACTCTTCGTCACCTAATAAAAACCAAAAATTATTTTAGTGTTCATACAACCTAAAAATCCACTATTTAAGTTCTACTAAAAGCTATTACTTTGTCCTGCTATCACACTTCTCTGAGGGATCGACCATGTGCTTACCAAGTATTTCTGTATTAGGTATTCGATAGAAATATTATTTTTGTCCGTGCATAACGACATCACGTCAATTTTGACGTCGTTGCCACAGATGTGTTAGATAACAATCTAGGTTTTAGCCGGTGTGGGTCTATCTTATAACCCGTATCTCCGGACGACAATTCTTTCTCTGAGCCTTGTGAAGAAATCAAAAGGAACCTCATATAAGAAAAAAGACCAAGGCGCAATGAATTCCGAACAACGAGCAGAAGCAGCAGCAACCACAGATGCAGCTCTACAAGAACGTGACACAGTAGAATCCGCATGTTAGTGAACATGATGATGAATGAACAAAAAAGAGAAATAACTTGCTCCTCGGCAAACAGTCATTGTCTTGCCAGCTCTTCTAGAAGGTACAAATTTTGAGTTGAAACTTGGGCTAATCCATCTTTTACCCAAGTTTCATGATTTGATTGGTGAGGAACCTATCAAAAACTTGGGTCAGTTCCATTCTATCAACTCCAGTATGAAGCCTAGAGGAGTCAAATATGACCAGATCAATATGAGAGTGTTTCCTTTTTAACTAAAGGACAGTGTAGAGTGGTGGTACTACTACCTTCCCACTGGCAGAATAAGATCTTGGGCAGATATGTAGAAACCCTTTTCTTGAGAAATACTTCCTGGTCAAGAAAGCTAACAATCTCAAATGAGAGATTACTAAAGTTCAAAAAGGGAAAGATAAGTCACTCTACGAATACAGAGAGTAGTTTAACAGAATGGTCACCGGTTGTAACACCCCCAAAATACACTGGGAAGTATTACCGCCAATGACCTCAAACAACGAGTCCAAAGTCACTAAGGCTTAGAGCATTAAACAAAATACATCACGATAACATAATAATATTGAAGTCTTACAAGACAATGCGGAAAATAAAGTACGATGGAAACAGAAATCCAACATAGTTTTAGAATTACAGCGGAAGACTTGAATAATAACTGTTAAAAGAAATTTAACATTTTCAACAACAGGATCTTTAACCTTGAAACTTGCACTTGAAACACCAACTGCCAATATCGACTCCTTCTTCAACCTTCTAAAAACCGTCTGATGTTGTCGTAAAAAGGGGCGAACAACACCAGCCAACCATGCAAGGAAAATGCGGTCGGTCAGTCTAATGAAAGACTATGCAAATGGGATATACAATAGATCATGGATAGTGGTATCTAGTAACTTCATTTCTCGAATGAAAGCCGAGATGAAGAAACTCAGATACTATTATTGAATCAAGAACAAGGAAGGTAACAACAGAAGATTCCGAAAGAACTGAGTCTTATCTTTATAGGAAATTATGATTTGTGTGGGAACATTATAAGCATTACATAGCAATGATTTTCAAAACACCTTCCATGAATAATTGGTCCAACGACCAATCTCACCGCATACGTGTTGTGCGAATTTCAGATTGGAAAGATGACTTACTTAACCGGGAGGCCAGGCAATTTTCCAAGTTGTACTAATTGTCCGGAACACATTAATTATGTGCATAACATCACTTATCTTATTTACTTCTCAAAACATTCATTCATGTTGAAGCTTTTATCACAACTCGATAAACGAGCACGTCTCGATACACGAGAACCAAGATGGGAATCAAACCCAGAATAACGGCACTAGCTAAGTGCACCACCACTTATATTCGAATAAGGGCACGGTCATGACCAAAAAGTATTAGGGCAATAGTCCTCCTAATACAACGTTATAAAGAGATCATTACGCCTCGTGAGGCCGTAATATCCCTAGTCCATGTGACTATCAAAGTCAATATCTAAAGACTAAAGTCCACACATAGGCACGCAATGTCCACAAGCAATAT